>NW_027675396.1:1022500-1215000 GCF_965601325.2 Salmo salar
GCTGGTATAATAATAACTCCACTACCATAGACGTCCCCTCCTCCAGCTGGTATAATAATAACTCCACTACCATAGACGTCCCCTCCTCCAGCTGGTATAATAATAACTCCACTACCATAGACGTCCCCTCCTCCAGCTGGTATAATAATAACTCCACTACCATAGACGTCCCCTCCTCCAGCTGGTATAATAATAACTCCACTACCATAGACGTCCCCTCCTCCAGCTGGTATAATAATAACTCCACTACCATAGACGTCCCCTCCTCCAGCTGGTATAATAATAACTCCACTACCATAGACGTCCCCTCCTCCAGCTGGCATAATAATAACTCCACTACCATAGACGTCCCCTCCTCCAGCTGGTATAATAATAACTCCACTACCATAGACGTCCCCTCCTCCAGCTGGTATAATAATAACTCCACTACCATAGACGTCCCCTCCTCCAGCTGGTATAATAATAACTCCACTACCATAGACGTCCCCTCCTCCAGCTGGTATAATAATAACTCCACTACCATAGACGTCCCCTCCTCCAGCTGGTATAATAATAACTCCACTACCATAGACGTCCCCTCCTCCAGCTGGTATAATAATAACTCCACTACCATAGACGTCCCCTCCTCCAGCTGGTATAATAATAACTCCACTACCATAGACGTCCCCTCCTCCAGCTGGTATAATAATAACTCCACTACCATAGACGTCCCCTCCTCCAGCTGGTATAATAATAACTCCACTACCATAGACGTCCCCTCCTCCAGCTGGTATAATAATAACTCCACTACCATAGACGTCCCCTCCTCCAGCTGGTATAATAATAACTCCACTACCATAGACGTCCCCTCCTCCAGCTGGTATAATAATAACTCCACTACCATAGACGTCCCCTCCTCCAGCTGGTATAATAATAACTCCACTACCATAGACGTCCCCTCCTCCAGCTCCCACAGAGTAGGAGTGTATCTGGACTGGTCAGCCGGCACTCTGTCCTTCTATAGAGCCTCCTCTGACACACTGACCCACCTGATCACATTCACCTCCACATTCACTGAGCCCCTCTATCCAGGATTTAGGGTTTATTATGTTGACTCCTCAGTGTCCCTGAAATAATAACTGGACACACACACACACACACACACACACACACACACACACACACACACTGGCCACACACACACACACACACACAACATACACACACACACACACACACTGGAAACAAATTGGACACACACACACTGGACACAAAATGGACACACACACACACACACTGGACACAAACTGGACACACATAAACACAGACTCAACACACACACACTGAACACACACACTGAACACACACACTGAACACACACACTGGACACACTCAACACACACACACTGAAACACACACACACTGGACACACTCAACACACACACACTGAAACACACACACACTGGACACACACACTGGACACACACTGGACACACACACTGGACACACACACTGGACACACACACTGGACACACACTGAACACACACACACACACAGGGCAGACACACACACACACACACACACTGGACATACACACACTGGTCACACACACACACACACACACACACACACACACACACACACACACACACTGGACACACACACACACACTGAACACACACACATACACACACACACACACACACACACACACACACTGGGCATATGCTCACACACTGAACACACACACACTGGACACACTCTGAACACACACACACACACTGGGCACACACACACTGGACACAGACACACACACTAGGCACACACACACACGCTGGCCACCCACTCAAACTGGACAAACACACATACACACAAACACTGTTCAAACACACTGGACACACACACACACTGGACACACACACTGGGCAAACACACTGGACACACACACACACACACACACACACACTGGACAAACACACACACTGGAAACACACACACACTTTGGACACACACACTCACTGGACACACACACACTCACTGGACACACACACACGCTTGACACACACATGCTTGACAAACACACTGGATACACACACACACACTCTGGACACACACACACAAACACTGACACACACACACACTGAACACACACACTGACACACACAATGGACAAACACACGCTGGACACACACACACACACACACACACACACACACACTGGATACACACACACACACACACTGGATACACACACACACAAACACACTGGATACACACACACACACTGACACACACATAAACACTGACACACACACACATGACAGGCTTGTAATATTTTCTGATCTTTTACCACTTTGCATTTTTTATGATATATTTTACTGTTTGTGTTTGGACCACAGGAGGTTGGTGGGACCTTATTTAGGGAGGACAGGCTTGTAATGGCTGGAGTGGAATAAGTGGAATGGTATCAAACACGTGGTTTCCATGTGTTCCATTTCATTCACTCTGTTCCAGACATTATTATGAGCCGTCCTCCCCTCAGCAGCCTCCTCTGGTATGTACTGTCCTGTATGTGAGAGAGATCCAACAAGGAATTACAATGTATGTATTACTTTTAATACCTGCAAATGGCAAATAAACTACTGGAACTCCTTATGAATGTCTGCAGCCGACAAGAGGTGAAAATATTACCGGAATATTCTGCAACATGTTGATGAAGACGTCACTCAATCCACCCAAAACAACATGCAGTCTTTCCACAAGACTCCCATGAAGTTATAGTGTGACGTTATGAGTCGACGTTAAAGTAACATTCTCACAACATACTGCACTTGTTTTATCCTGTTTTAGATGTATCCTCTGTTTAAACATTTAAACTCTTACAATAACACCGTTAAAATACCAATGTGATCATTTCTTGTCTTTTATGTTGGAAAAACAAATTGTACAATTATATGTGGACATACGCTCCATAGTTGTACAAGTATACATGGTTATATTGTACTTTTCATAATAAAACATACTTGAAACAAGAAAAAGCATGTTAATTGTGAAAACAATTTCGTTATTGATTTTTACATTGCTTCTCCCTGTCTCATGTTGACGTTTGGCATGAATCTTGACCTGGAGGCAGAACTGTGCGATTTCCTCTAGATATGCCAGCTGCAAAGTCAGAATTGGCTGTGGAAAATAATGTTGTTTTATGGTCTTAATTTAAGGGAAGGATTAGCAGTGTGGTTAGGGTTGAGGTTAGGATTAAAATCTGATTGTATTACTTTGTGCCTGTGCTAGCTAGTAACCACTTTGCTGAACTGCCTCCAGGGGAAGATTCATGACAATAAATGCCAACCTGCCTCCAGAACAAGATTCATGACAATAAATGCCAACCTGCCTCCAGAACAAGATTCATGACAATAAATGCCAACCTGCCTCCCAGTCGTCCCCTCCTTATCTTTACAAGGCTGCAGAACATGCAAGCTAGTGATGTGGGGGTTCTCTCATAAGCCTCAGTCCCCAGGTGGGTAGATGGCAGGTTGAATAAAGAGAAGCTAGTGATGTGGGGGTTCTCTCATAACCCTCAGTCCCCAGGTGGGTAGATGGCAGGTTGAATAAAGAGAAGCTAGTGATGTGGGGGTTCTCTCATAACCCTCAGTCCCCAGGTGGGTAGATGGCAGGTTGAATAAATAGAAAACGATAGGCTACATAAAACAATCCATAAATGTATAATTATTATGTAATTTACACAAAACATTAAGGACACTTTTCTTTCCATGACAAACTGACCAGGCGTACCTCAATATTAGGAAGGTATCCTTAATATTTTGTCCACTCAGTGGCTCTGACCCTTTACATAACAGTCAATCCTCTTTTTATTGGGTAAAAATAGAGTCCCACACTCCATGTATAAACTCCCAGTAATTTAATGGGTATTTACCAACGTTTCAGCATCACTGTGCCTTTTTCAGGGTGATGTCATCAATACTTGAACAAGGTTATGTAGATGAGCAGTGCAATTAGTGCAACCAATGACAATAGAGAGGGGTGTGTCATAATGATTAAGTTAATTACAATGAATTAATGAAACTGTTAAAAAAAAACAATAGTTTATGGCATATTAAATATTAAACAATAGTAGGGTATATTATATATATCCGGCTCTCCATGTAATCGGATTCATTATGATATAGGATCAGGTTCCCCCTCTCCATGTAATCTGATTCATTATGATCTAGGATCAGGTCCCCCCTCTCCATGTAATCTGATTCATTATGATCTAGGATCAGGTCCCCCCTCTCCATGTAATCTGATTCATTATGATCTAGGATCAGGTCCCCCCTCTCCATGTAATCTGATTCATTATGATCTAGGATCAGGTCCCCCCTCTCCATGTAATCTGATTCATTATGATCTAGGATCAGGTCCCCCCTCTCCATGTAATCTGATTCATTATGATCTAGGATCAGGTCCCCCCTCTCCATGTAATCTGATTCATTATGATCTAGGATCAGGTCCCTCCTCTCCATGTAATCTGATTCATTATGATCTAGGATCAGGTCCCCCCTCTCCATGTAATCTGATTCATTATGATATAGGATCAGGTCTCCCTCTCCATGTAATCTGATTCATTATGATCTAGGATCAGGTCCTCCTCTCCATGTAATCTGATTCATTATAATCTAGGATCAGGTCCTCCTCTCCATGTAATCTGATGCATTATGATCTATAAGGCTAAACTGATCCTAGATCAGCTCTCCTACTCTTTATGAATACTGTCACAGGTGACACTGCATCTGGCATCAATGTCCTCCATGAAGATGAGACTGATGTTCTGGCCTCTCATCCCCTCCTTCATCTCTCAGCAGGTTCACTGCATCTGGCATCAATGTCCTCCATGAAGATGAGGTTGATGTTCTGGCCTCTCATCCCCTCCTTCATGTCTCAGCAGGTTCACTGCATTTGACAAACTACAGAAGAAGTACATCATTATCTGCACTAAACAACTAAATACAATTTACTAAATTAACTAAATTAATCAACACTGAAATAAAATACTGAATAAGAAACTGAAAAAAAACTCCTTATTACTGCATCCCACCTTTCACCCTTTTTCATGTTCAGGAAGTGAAGCGGGTGGTCATGCTGGCAGGAAACCCCAACACACCTGTCTCCTACAATTTCCTTGTTTTGGGTTTGGACCTGATGGCATTGCCTGCTTGAAATCCATGGCAACCCTAAAATATCTATAATAATATGAAGTACAATGCAAGTATTATGTACTGAAATGCTTCCTTGCAAGTTAACCTCTTGACAATGTCAAAATGAATAAAAAAAATATACAGCTGTCTTTAATAAGATCAAACTGAACTAATTGCTATCTTGAAATGTTGAAAAAGTGTTTTAAAATAGGCATCCTATCATTTGAAATTTAGTGGAAAGGCTAAGTGATTCTCCCCCTGACAAGAAGTTGACAGCCTTCAAACATAGTGCAAAAAAAGTAGGCGTGAACATAGAATATTTTTGGGTCCCAAAAAAAATGTCAAAATGAATAAAAAATATATACAGCTGTCTTTAATAAGATCAAACTGAACTAATTGCTATCTTGAAATGTTGAAAAAGTGTTTTTAAATAGGCATCCAATCATTTGAAAATTAGTTGAAAGGCTAAGTGATTCTCTTCCTCAGGTTACTAGAATATGCATATTATTAGTAGATTTGAATAGAAAACACCCTAAAGTTTCTAAAACTCTTTGAATGGTGTCTGTGAGTATAACAGAACTCATATGGCAGGCAAAAAAAACCTGAGAAAAAATTGAGTCAGGAAGTGGGAGAAATTCGAAATGTAGTTTTCTTTTCAATCCCTTGAAAAAACTACAATGACATGGTAGGTGCAACGTAAATCCTGACTCTTCCATTGGCTGTCAACAATCTTTAGGCACTGCTTTCATCCGTCATCTGTAACCGGGCAGAAAATTCTGTCTCATTCAATCCCTGGCCAATCAGAGAACAGGTGTCTTATGACTCGCATCCACGTGACTTAGCTGTTGTTTTTATTTACATTTACATTTAAGTCATTTAGCAGACGCTCTTATCCAGAGCGACTTACAAATTGGTGTATTCACCTTATGATATCCAGTGGAACAACCACTTTACAATAGTGCATCTAAATCTTTTAAGGGGGGGAGGGGGGTTAGAAGGATTACTTTATCCTATCCCAGGTATTCCTTAAAGAGGTGGGGTTTCAGGTGTCTCCGGAAGGTGGTGATTGACTCCGCTGTCCTGGCGTCGTGAGGGAGCTTGTTCCACCATTGGGGTGCCAGAGCAGCGAACAGTTTTGACTGGGCTGAGCGGGAACTGTGCTTCCTCAGAGGTAGGGGGACCAGCAGGCCAGAGGTGGATGAACGCAGTGCCCTTGTTTGGGTGTAGGGCCTGATCAGAGCCTGAAGGTACGGAGGTGCCGTTCCCCTCACAGCTCCGTAGGCAAGCACCATGGTCTTGTAGCGGATGCGAGCTTCAACTGGAAGCCAGTGGAGTGTGCGGAGGAGCGGGGTGACGTGAGAGAACTTGGGAAGGTTGAACACCAGACGGGCTGCGTCTATTTGTTCTTGTATGACTGAATACCTACAGCCCCGTTGTTAAATTATCCCAATTTTACGTTAAAAAATACCCTAAAGGATTGATTGTAAACATCGTTTGCCGTGTTTCTACAAATGGTAATGGAATTTTTTGGCCATTTCGTCTACGGATTTGCGTCCACGCCACATTGGCATGGTAACATGTAGTTCTGGACGGGTCAACAAAACGGACGTATTTTGGACATAAATGATGGACTTTTGCAGAACAAATGAAAATTTTTCTTGTGGAAGTGGGAGCCCATCCCGAGTGCATTCCGCCGAAGATCAGCAAAAGGTAAGTAAATATTTCCAACATATTGTTAGAGATTTGTCGACGCCGTGGTTGTAGGCTAACTGTATAGCTTAGCATTGAAGGCTAACTGTATAGCTTAGCATTGAAGGCTAACTGTATAGCTTAGCATTGAAGGCTAAGTTCTGTACTCAGAATATTGAACAATGTTGCTTTTTCCGTAACGTTATTTTTGAAATCTGACAAAGTGGTTGCATAAAGGAGTAGATTATTTGTAATTCTTTAAATAATTGTTAGATTTTTTTTTTCAACGTTTTATGAGTTCTTCCATAAATTAAATGTGCCTTTTCACCGGCTGTTAAGGGGAGAAAACATTTTCTGAACGTCACGCACCAATGTAAAAATCGGTATTTTTGGATATAAATATAAACTTGATCGAACAAAAAATGCATGTATTGTCTAACATGATGTCCTAGGAGGGTCATCTGATTCAGATTGTCAAAGGTTTGTGCTTAATTTTAGCTGTATATCTGGTTTTGTGATGGCTATCGGCTTTGAAAATGGCTGAGATGCTAAAATAATGTAATGTTTTTCTTTCACCGTAAAGCCTTTTTGAAATAAGACAATGTGATTGGATTAACGAGTAGAGTATCTTTAAAATGCCATATAATACTTGAATTTTAATTTTGAGATTATTTGGATGTATATGATACTTTATCAGTGTTTACATTCATACCAACATGATGTATATGATACTTTATCAGTGTTTACAGTCATACCAACATGATGTATATGATACTTTATCAGTGTTTACAGTCATACCAACATGATGTTTATGATACTGTCACGTCCTGACCAGTAGAGGGTGTAGTTGGGTCAGGATATGGCAGAAGGAAGTGTGTGTTTTTTATTGTTTCATTGATTTTGGCCGTGTGACTTCCAATCAGGCACAGCTGTAGAGGGTTGTGGTTGATTGGGAGTCACACATAAGTTGCCTACGTTTCCTTTGTGTTTCGTGGGTAATTGTTCTTGTCATTGTGGTTGCACCTGACAGGACTGTGTTGGCTGTCAGTTTTGTTGTTTTTGTGAATTGCATAGTGTTCGTTGAATTAAATATGACGAACCCTAACTCCGCCGCGTTTTGGTCCACTTCTTCCTCAGACAGCCGTTACAGAGTTACCCACCAAACCCGGACCAAGCGGCGGAAGAGGAAGGAGCAGCAGGAGTACAGCGTTATGGACCAATGGACTTGGGAACAGATCCTGGACGGAGAGGGACCATGGACTCAGCCTGGGGATGATCGCCTCACGCAGTGGGAGATTGAAGCGGCGAGAGCGGAGAGGCGCTATTACGAGGAGAGAGAGCGCAACGAGTGCGAGAGGCAGCCCCAATAATTTTTTTGGGGGGGGCACACGGGACAGTCGGTGGAGCTGGGGTCGGTACCAGAGCCAGTCGGGATGACATTGGAGGTGAGCGAGGGATATGAGGCAGAGACTGTGACGGGGTTAATGGGGAAATTAAGAGAGAGCGAGATGAGAGAGCTGCTAGTGTGGTGCATAAAGTACGGCATTCGCCCTAATGAGCGTGTCGTGGGAATGTCACCTGAGGCAGCTCTCCATACTCGTCCTGAGGTGCGTGCTGGTTGTCTGGTAAATACTGTGCCTGCGCCCAGAAACAGGCCTCCTGCATGTCTTCCCAGCCCTGCACGTCCTGTGCCTAAGCCCAGAACCAGGCCTCCTGCATGTCTTCCCACCCTGGTCAAGCCCGTGCCTCCTCCACGGACCAGTCCTCCAGTGGGTCTCCCTATCTTGGTCAAGCCCGTGCCTCCTCCACGGACCAGTCCTCCAGTGGGTCTCCCTATCCTGGTCAAGCCCGTGTCTCCTCCACGGACCAGTCCTCCAGTGGGTCTCCCTATCCTGGTCAAGCCCGTGCCTCCTCCACGGACCAGTCCTCCAGTGGGTCTCCCTATCCTGGTCAAGCCCGTGTCTCCTCCACGGACCAGTCCTTCAGTGGGTCTCCCTATCCTGGTCAAGCCCGTGTCTCCTCCACGGACCAGTCCTCCAGTGGGTCTCTCCACCCTGGTCCCTCCTGTGCCACCTCCTCAAACCAGGCCTCCAGCGGGTCTTCCCAGACTGGTGAGTCCAGGGCCTGCGCCCAGAGCCAGGCCTCCGTTATGTCTCCCCAGCCTGGTGAATCCTGAGCCGGAGCTGCCAGAGTGGCCAGACTGCCCGGAGCTGCCAGAGTGGCCAGACTGCCCGGAGCTGCGAGAGTGGCCAGACTGCCCGGAGCTGCCAGAGTGGCCAGACTGCCCGGAGCTGCCAGAGTGGCCAGACTGCCCGGAGCTGCCAGAGTGGCCAGACTGCCCGGAGCTGCCCGCCAGTCAACAGTCACCAGAGCTGCCCGCCAGTCAACAGTCACCAGAGCTGCCCGGAGCTGCCAGAGTGGCCCGACTGCCCGGAGCTGCC
Source organism: Salmo salar (assembly GCF_965601325.2). Classification (NCBI taxonomy): domain Eukaryota; kingdom Metazoa; phylum Chordata; class Actinopteri; order Salmoniformes; family Salmonidae; genus Salmo; species Salmo salar. The sequence goes on from NW_027675396.1 coordinate 1,031,806, forward strand.
AGAGTGGCCCGACTGCCCGGAGCTGCCAGAGTGGCCCGACTGCCCGGGTCTGCCAGAGTGGCCCTCCTGCCCTCCGGCCCAGCCCGAGTGGCCCTCCTGCCCTCCGGCCCAGCCCGAGTGGCCCTCCTGTCCTCCGGCCCAGCCCGAGTGGTCCGTCTGCCAGGGTCAGCCCGAGTGGCCCGTCTGCCCGGCGCAGCTATCGGCGCCACCAAAGTGGGCAACGCCGAAGGTGGAGCGAGGTCCACGTCCTGCACCTGAGCCACCTCCAGGATAAGTGGGTTGGGGAGGGGGGGTGTAGCACACTGCCATTGTTGACGGCAGCCACCCTCCCTTCCCTCCCTTTTTTTTTGTTTAGAACTCATATGGCAGGCAAAAACCTGAGAGATTCCTTTACAGGAAGTGGCCTGTCTGACCATTTATTGGCTTTCTTTGACATCTCTTCCCAAAACAAAGGATCTCTGCAGTAACGTGACACTTCCCACGGCTCCCATAGGCTCTCAGAGCCCGGGAAAAAACAGAATGTCGTCATTGCAGCCCATCAGGGGACAAAGGGCTTAGGCACATGCACTGGCCGCCCCCGTCTTTCTGTTTTTCCCTCTATTTACCGAAACGTAGATTCCCGGTCGGAATATTATCGCTTTTTTACGAGATAAATTGCATAAAAATTGATTTTAAACAGCGGTTGACATGCTTCGAAGTACGGTAATGGAATATTTAGAATTTTTTTGTCACGAAATGCGCCATGCTCGCGACCCTGATTTACCATTTTGGATTGTGTCTAGAACGCACCAACAAAACGCCGCTGTTTGGATATAACGATGGATTATTTGGGACCAAACCAACATTTGTTATTGAAGTAGAAGTCCTGGGAGTGCATTCTGACGAAGAACAGGAAAGGTAATAACATTTTTATTATAGTAAATCTGATTTTGGTGAAGGCTAAACTTGCCGGGTGTCTAAATAGCTAGCCCGTGATGGCTGGGCTATGTACTTAGAATATTGCAAAATGTGCTTTCACCAAAAAGCTATTTTAAAATCGGACATATCGAGTGCATAGAGGAGTTCTGTATCTATAATTCTTAAAATAATTGTTATGCTTTTTGTGAACGTTTATCGTGAGTAATTTAGTAAATTGTTAGTAAATTCCCCGGAAGTATGCTAGTTCTGAACGTCACATGCTAATGTAAAAAGCAGTTTTTTGATATAAATATGAACTTGATTGAACAAAACATGCATGTATTGTATAACATAATGTCCTAGGTGTGTCATCTAAGGTATTTGAAAATCGCACCACAGGATTCAACTGGCTGTTACGTAGGTGGGACGATTTGGTGCCACCTGCCCTAGAGAGGTTAACCGGCGCCTTACAACCCCCGGGGAATTGGTCAAAGCATATAGTGAGTTTTGAGTTAATAACATTGGGATGAAAATTCTCGTGACAACTTGGTCCTTCGAGCCGGATGTCAATACCTGCCTCTGTCGTCCCAAGGAACTGCTGGAAACCGTGCACGGGCGGATCCAGGATCCGTAAGACAAAGACCTGACCTTTGAATTGAGGGTTTATTTCAGGCCAGTGGTGAACTGGTACACGACAGAGGTGGTGTCGACCATTCAAACAGTTTTAGAAACTTTAGAGTTTTCTATCCATATATAATAAGTATATGCATATTCTAGTTACTGGGTAGGATTAGTAACCAGATTAAATCGGGTACATTTTTTTATCCAGACGTGCAAATGCTGCCCCCTAGCCCTAACAGGTTAATGTATTTTTATTTTAGTATAAGTAGTATATCCTGATAGCCAAGGTTGGTTTGGCTTTACCTTTTAAGGGAGGGAATGGATATATAAAAGGGTATTATATGATTTTTTAAAAAGTAATTAGGAGTAATTTAGGAAGATTTGACCCTCCAGAGGAGAGCCACATTTGAATATATGAAGATGACATATTGGTGGCGAATCCCTCCCAGGGGGGCTGTAAAGCGAACACTCTAGCTCTGTTAGTGTTCTTAGCAGAACAAGGTCATAAAGTTAATAAGAGGAAGTTACAGCTCTGGCAGGAACAGGTCATTTATTTGGGACACACAATAAGACAGGAAGGGAGAACACTTAATTCCACCAGAAAGACAGCCATTCTAGAAGCACCTAAACCACTCAATAAGAAACAGATGAGTTTTCTTGGAATGATTAACTATTGTCGTGCGTAGATACCCCACTTTGCATTACATACAGGGAAGCTTAGTGAGTTGATATATGGTAAAGCTATGGCAGCAAAAGATAAGATCAAGTGGACAGATGAGGTTGAGAACCAGTTTGTAACGATAAAGAAGTTATTGACAACTAGCTCTGTCCTAGCGTTTCCCAGATATGATTGTCCTTTTACACAGACAGTAGACTGTAGGGAAGGATTCATGACGTCAGTACTAACCCAGAGACACGGGGGGGGGGGGGAGAGAAATAGGCCTAATGCTTATTATTCCTCCCGATTAGATGAAGTAGCCCAAGCCATGCCACTATGTTTGCAGTCTGTGGTGGCAGCAGCTCAGGCAGTTGAGGACTCGGCATCTGTTGTGCTCTATCATGATTTGACTTTAAAAGTTCCTCATGCCGTATCCATACTGTTGTTAGAACATAAGATGGCTTACAGGTCACCAGCTAGACATTTGTCTTGTATGATAATTCTTTTGAACATGCCTAATTTGACAATAGGATGTTGTACTACTCTGAACCCCTCAACATTAGTTCCTATTGCAACAGATGGCAGCCCACATGATTGTGTAACAGAAACTGAGAAAGTTGTCGTACCAAGACCCGATTTGACTTATCTAGCTTTACCTGATGGGGAACTGACTATGTTTGTAGATCGATCATCAAGAAAAAACCATGATGGCACTAATGCGACAGGATATGCTATAGTTACAGACACAGAGGTCTTGGAAGCAGAGCCGTTACCGAGAAACTATTCAGCACAATAAGCAGAAATAGTAGCACTTACCCGTGCGTGTCAGTTAGGGACAGGAAAACGTATTACTATTTACAAAGACAGTGCCTATGCATTTAACACAGTACACATATTTGCAGCCCAATGGAGAAGCAGGGGAATGGTAACCACTCCTGGGAAACCTATTACACACGCTCAGTTGATTTTGAATCTATTAGATGCTGTACTTTTGCCAGAAAAGTTAGCTATTTGTAAATGTGAGGCCCACATTAGAGGGACAGATAGTGTCAGTAACAACAACAGAAAAGCAGATGCGGAAACGAAAAAGGCAGGTCTTAAACCGCAGCCGTCGACACAGCAGTTCTTAAAAGAGGAAGTAAACATAGACAAAGCTATATTAAAATTGTCAGTCTAGAGCACCAGTGAAAGGGATTTCGAAATGGGAGAAGTTAGGAGCAATTTATATAAGGACGGTATTTGGTATCATGATAAGTTACCAATACTACCTAAGTCATTGTTTAGAGATGCGGCAAGATTGACACATGGGCAGAGCCATGTGTCAACAGGGGGGATAGTAGAGCAAGTTCGGAAACACTTTGTGGCCTATTGGAAAACGAACTACTTAAAAAAACTTTTTTTATAATAGATAAGTATATTAAATGGGAAGAAGTGGTCCCAACTTACTGGGTGGACACGATTAGGGTAGTTGGTTTACTAGGATCTATCTCTTTAAATAATAGATTACATTTTAGCTGATCAGGTAAACCATATAGAATGCCAGAGTTAAATGTATCTCCATACTCTTCATGATCACCACAGATGTCATATATCCCTGTCCTGTTGGCTTAGAATATATCCTATATACTTAACCTCTTGATGTTACCCTAGGATAGGGGGCGCCACAGCGCATTTTGGAAAAAATTCGTGCCCATTTTCAACGGCCTACTAATCAGACTCAGAAGCTAGGATATGCATATAATTAATACATGTGGATAGAAAACACCCTAAAGTTTCTAAAACTGTTTGAATGGTGTCTGTGAGTATAACAGAACTCATATGGCAGTCAAAACCCCGAGACCGATTGAAACATGAAGTGGCATTCTGAATTGTGGACTCAACTTCACGTCGTCGCCTATTATTCACACCGTGCGATATCGTTTATTGAGCACTTCCTATTGCTTCCACAAGATGTCGCCAGTCTTTACAAAGTGTTTTGAGCCTTCTACTGTCGAAACTCAGTGAATGAGACGCGTTGGAAATTGGTCACAGGGGGAGGGCCATCACCATTATGACGCCGGCGGCCCTGTCTACCCCCACCTTTGGAAACGTTTTGAAACACGATGAAATCATCCCCCTCGAATCTTATTGGCTCTCTTGTTGAAACAGGCCCTGAAGATTTATGTTATACAACGTTTGACATGTTTGAACGAACCTAAATGTGAAAAAAAAGGAATATTTCGAAACTGCTGTGGCGCGCACGGCAGAGTAGTTGGATACACCCTTCGGACGCGCTAACAACAGCAAGCTAATGGAACATAAAGGATGGACTTTTTCGACCGAAAATACATCTGTTGTGGACCTGGGATTCCTGGAAGTGCTTTCTGATGAAGACAACTAAAGGTAAGGGATTATTGACAATATTATACAACATTAGATGTGATATGCGATTGTTCTAAGATGGCGCCGAGCTGTATTTACTAGCTCATTTTCTGAGTATCGCATCCCCTTTTATCGCTAAGTGTGATTAACCAGTAAAGTTATTTTTAAATCTGGTATGACAGGTGCTTTCAAGAGATATTCATCTATAAATCTTAGAATGACAATATTACATTTTAACCTCTCTGGGCTAGGCGGGACGAATTCGTCCCACCTACGTAACAGCCACTTGAAGCCTGTGGCGCGATTTTCAAAACCTTAAAAATCCTATTACTTCAATTTCTCAAACATATGACTATTTTACAGCTATTTAAAGACAAGACTCTCGTTAATCTAACCACACTGTCTGATTTCAAAAAGGCTTTACAACGAAAGCAAAACATTAGATTATGTAAGCAGAGTACCAAGCCAGAAATAATCAGACACCCATTTTTCAAGCTAGCATATAATGTCACAAAAACCCAGAAGACAGCTAAATGCAGCACCAACCTTTGATGATCTTCATCAGATGACAACCCTAGGACATTATGTTATACAATACATGCATGTTTTGTTCAATCAAGTTCATATTTATATCAAAAACCAGCTTTTTACATTAGCATGTGACGTTCAGAACTAGCATACCCCCTGCAAACTTCCGGTAAATTCGCTAACATTTTACTAAATTACTCACGATAAACGTTCACAAAAGCATAACAATTATTTTAAGAATTATAGATACAGACCTCCTCTATGCACTCGATATGTCCGATTTTATTAAAATAGCTTTTTGGTGAAAGCACATTTTGCAATATTCTAAGTACATAGCCCAGGCATCACGGGCTAGCTATTTAGACACCCGGCAAGTTTAGCACTCACCATAATCATATTTACTATTATAAAAGTTTGATTACCTTTTGTTGTCTTCGTCAGAATGCACTCCCAGGACTGCTACTTCAATAACAAATGTTGGTTTGGTCCAAAATAATCCATCGTTATATCCGAATAGCGGCGTTTTGTTAGTGCGTCCCAGACACTATCTGAAATGGTAAATCAGGGTTGCGCGCATGGCGCAATTCGTGACAAAAAAAATCTAAATATTCCATTACCGTACTTCGAAGCATGTCAACCGCTGTTTAAAATCCATTTTTATGCCATTTTTCTCGTAAAAAAGCGATAATATTCCGACCGGGAATGTCCATTTAGCTAAACAGAGGAATGAAAACAAAGCTTTCGGTCATGCGGGCACGAGCCTGAGTCTCACAGTACTGTAACCAGCCACTACCCAAACGCGCTACTTTTTTTCAGCCAGAGCCTGCAAAGCCACGATTCTGCGTTTTGCCGCCTTCTGAGAGCCTATGGCAGCCGTAGGAAGTGTCACGGGACAGCTAAGATCCTCACTCTTCAATAAACAGAGACAAGAAGAACGATACCTTGTCAGACAGGCCACTTCATGCATGAAACCGTCTCAGATTTTTGCCTGCCAAATGAGTTCTGTTATACTCACAGACACCATTCAAACAGTTTTAGAAACTTTAGGGTGTTTTCTATCCATATGTAATAAGTATATGCATATTCTAGTTACTGGGCAGGAGTAATAATCAGATTAACTCGGGTACGCTGTTTAAAATCAATTTTTATGCAATTTATCTCGTAAAAAAGCGATAATATTCCGACCGGGAATCTGCGTTTCGGTAAATAGAGGAAAAAAAAGAAAGACGGGGGCGACCAGTGCACGCGCCTAAGCCCACTGTCCCTTGATCGGCCACTTGACAAAGGCGATAATGTGTTTCAGCCTGGGGCTGGAATGACGACATTCAGCTTTTTCCCGGGCTCTGAGAGCCTATTGGAGCCGTGGGAAGTGTCACGTTACCGCAGAGATCCTTTGTTTTGGAAAGAGATGTCAAAGAGAGCCAATAAATGGTCAGACAGGCCACTTCCTGTAAAGGAATCTCTCAGGTTTTTGCCTGCCATATGAGTTCTGTTATACTCACAGACACCATTCAAACAGTTTTAGAAACTTTAGGGTGTTTTCTATCCATATCTAATAAGTATATGCATATTCTAGTTACTGGGTAGGAGTAGTAACCAGATTAAATCGAGTACGTTTTTTATCCGGCGGTGTAAATACTGCCCCCTAGCCCTAAGAGGTTAAACATTCATGAAATTACAAGTGTCATACATCATTTAAAAGCTTAGAATCTTGGCAATCGAACTGCGTTGTCAGATTTCAAAAAGGCTTTACGGTGAAAGCATAGCATTCGATTATCTGAGGACAGCACCCCACAACAACATATTTTCCAAACAAGCAGAGGAGTCACAGAATCCCAAATAGCGATAAAATAAATCCCTTACCTTTGAAGAGCTTCCTCTGTTTGCAATCCCAAGCGTCCCAGCTACACAATGAATGGTCGTTTTGTTCGATAAAGTCCTTCTTTATATCCCAAAATAGTCTGTTTAGCAGGCGCCATGACTTCAGAAATCCACTCCTTCAACATGCAGACAAAGAAGTTCTAAAAGCTACCAGTAAATTTAGTCCAAACAAGTCAAATAATGGGTCTATATCATCCTCAGGTTGTCTAAAATGTAAATAAACTATAATATTTCATACGGAAAGTACTGTGTTCAATAGGAATGCCAAATTCGCAAGTGCGCACCCTCTCCATTGCGCGCAAAAACACTGATGTGACCCAAGCAGTCAGCTCACTGAAAGTGTAAATATTTATTTATTTTTCAAAATAGAAGCCTCAAAACCTTGAATAAATACTGTTGACATCTAGTGGATGCTATTATGAATTGCAATCTGGGTGACGGACATAGGAGTTTTCAATAGCTTTACAAAATATGAGCCTGTGATTTTATTTATTTTTTGGTCGGATTTTCTTCGGGTTTTCGCCTGCCATATCTGTTCTGTTATACTCACAGACATTATTTTAACAATTTTGGAAACGTCAGAGTGTTTTCCTTCCAAATCTACCAATTCTATGCATAGCTTCTGGGCCTGAGTAACAGGCATTTTACTTTGGGCTCGCCAGACTCTCCGAACTTCGGAAAACTGCCCCCTAGCCCTAAGATGTTTTAACGGTCCTCACACTGTTCATGCTCTCATTTCATAGACGCGTACTGCTCACCTGTTCATCTCGTAATGAATAATGTGGAAATTGAGCAAGTTGAGGTGACTAAACTGCTTGGAGTAACCCTGGATTGTAAACATATTGATACAACAGTAGCTAAGATGGAGAGAAGTCTCTTCATAATAAAGCGTTAATCTTAACCTCTATGGGCTCCCTCCCTGTGTGTCTGAACTCCCTGGATGAGAAGATGTGATCTCTACTTTTATTTAACCTCTATGGGCTAGGTGGGACGCTAGCGTGCCACCCGTGGTGCACTCCATCAACAGCAGGTGCATTTCAAGAGCGGCAAATTTGAATCCAAATAAATGTCAAAATTCAAATTTTTCAAACATACAACTATTTTACACCCTTTGAAAGATAAACATCTCCTTAATCTAACCACGTTTTACGATTTCAAAAAGGTTTTACTGCGAAAGCATAAATTTAGAGTATGTTAGGACAGTACATTTACAAGAGTTGTGTGTAATGTTTTGTCAATTCAAAGACAGGGTCACCAAAACCATAAAACCAGCTAAAATGATGCACTAACCTTTTACAATCTCCATCAGATGACACTCCTAGGACATTATGTTAGACAATGCATGCATTTTTAGTTCCATCAAGTTCATATTTATATCCAAAAACAGCGTTTTACTATGGCATTGATGTTGAGGAAATCGTTTCCCTCCAATAACCGGCAGTCAAGTCAACACCACAAATTAAATAATTAAAATTAGAAAACATTGGTAAAATATTATATTGTCATTTAAAGAATTATAGATTTACATCTCTTGAACGCAATCAACTTGCCAGATTTAAAAATAACCTTACTGGGAAATCACACTTTGCAATAATCTGAGCACTGCGCCCAGAAAAATACGCGTTGCGATACAGACTAGTCGTCATGTTGGGGAGATCTAAAATCGAAAATACTATGTAAATAATCCATTAGCTTTTATTCTCTTCATCAGATGTCACTTCCAGGTATCACAGGTCCATAACGAATGTAGTTTTGTTCAAAAAAGCTCATCATTTTTGTCCAAAAATCTCCGTCTTGTTAGCACATGATCTAAGCCCGCCGGACTTCACTTCATGAACGAGGGGAAAAAAATATATTTACGTTCGTTCAAACATCTCAAACGTTGTATAGCATAAATCATTAGGGCCTTTTTTAACCAGAACATGAATAATATTCAAGGTGGACGAATGCATTCTCTTTTATAACGTATTGGAACGAGGGTACCCAACATGAACTCGCGCGCCAGGTGTCTAATGGGCCATCATCGTTCCATGGCTCTTGTTCGGTCAGATCTCCCTCCAGAAGACTCAAAACACTTTGTAAAGGCTGATGACATCTAGTGGAAGCAATAGGAAGTGCCAAAATATTCCTCAGCCCCTGTGTTTTTCAATGGGATAGGTTTAAAGGTAATACAACACATCAGGTATCCACTTCCTGTCAGAAAATGTCTCAGGGTTTTGCCTGCCAAATGAGTTCTGTTATACTCACAGACACCATTCAAACAGTTTTAGAAACTTTAGGGTGTTTTCTATCCAAAGCCAATAATTATATGCATATTCTAGTTACTGGGCAGGAGTAGCCTCACCTCCTGGTTACACTAGTGACCATATCCCGCAAAGGCGGAGGTGTTGCTAACATTTACGATAGCAAATTTCAATTTACAAAAAAAACAACAACAATGTTTTCGTCTTTTGAGCTTCTAGTCATGAAATCTATGCAGCCTACTCAATCACTTTTTATAGCTACTATTTACAGGCCTCCTGGGCCATATACAGCGTTCCTCACTGAGTTCCCTGAATTCCAATCGGACATTGTAGTCTTAGCAGATAATATTCAAATTTTTTGTGACTTTAATATTCACATGGAAAAGTCCACAGACCCACTCCAAAAGGCTTTCGGAGCCATCATCGACTCAGTGGGTTTTGTCCAACATGTCTCTGGACCTACTCACTGCCACAGTCATACTCTGGACCTAGTTTTGTCCCGTGGAATAAATGTTGTGGATCTTAATGTTTTTCCTCATAATCCTGGACTATCGGACCACCATTTTATAACGTTTGCAATCACAACAAATAATCTGCTCAGACCCAGACCAAGGAGCATTAAAAGTCGTGCTATAAATTCTCAGACAACCCAAAGATTCCTTGATGCCCTTCCAGAATCCCTCTGCCTGCCCAAGGACGTCAGAGGACGAAAATCAGTTAACCACCTAACTGAGGAACTCAATTGAACCTTGCGCAATACCCTAGATGCAGTCGCACCCCTAAAAACTAAAAACATTTGTCATAAGAAACTAGCTCCCTGGTATACAGAAAATACACGAGCTCTGAAGCAAGCTTCCAGAAAATTGGAACGGAAATGGCGCCACACCAAACTGGAAGTCTTCCGACTAGCTTGGAAAGACAGTACCGTGCAGTATCGAAGAGCCCTCACTGCTGCTCGATCATCCTATTTTTCCAACTTAATTGAGGAAAATAAGAACAATCCGAAATTTCTTTTTGATACTGTCGCAAAGCTAACTAAAAAGCAGCATTCCCCAAGAGAGGATGGCTCTCACTTCAGCAGTGATAAATTCATGAACTTCTTTGAGGAAAAGATCATGATCATTAGAAAGCAAATTACGGACTCCTCTTTAAATCTGCGTATTCCTCCAAATCTCCGTTGTCCTGAGTCTGCACAACTCTGCCAGGACCTAGGATCAAGGGAGACACTAAAGTGTTTTAGTACTATATCTCTTGACACAATGATGAAAATAATCATGGCCTCTAAACCTTCAAGCTGCATACTGGACCCTATTCCAACTAAACTACTGAAAGAGCTGCTTTCTGTGCTTGGCCCTCCTATGTTGAACATAATAAACGGCTCTCTATCCACCGGATGTGTACCAAACTCACTAAAAGTGGCAGTAATAGAGCCTCTCTTGAAAAAGCCAAATCTTGACCCAGAAATTATAAAAAACTATCGGCCTGTATCGAATCTTCCATTCCTCTCAAACATTTTAGAAAAAGCTGTTGCGCAGCAACTCACTGCCTTCCTGAAGACAAACAATGTATACGAAACGCTTCAGTCTGGTTTTAGACCCCATCATAGCACTGAGATTGCACTTGTGAAGGTGGTAAATGACATTTTAATGACGTCAGACCGAGGCTCTGCATCTGTCCTCGTGCGCCTAGATCTTAGCGCTGCTTTTGATACCATCGATCACCACATTCTTTTGGAGAGATTGGAAACCCAAATTGGTCTACATGGACAAGTTCTGGCCTGGTTTAGATCTTATCTGTCGGAAAGATATCAGTTTGTCTCTGTGAATGGTTTGTCCTCTGACAAATCAACTGTACATTTTGGTGTTCCTCAAGGTTCCGTTTTAGGACCATTATTGTTTTCACTATATATTTTACCTCTTGGGGATGTCATTCGAAAACAAAATGTTAAATTTCACTGCTATGCGGATGACACACAGCTGTACATTTCAATGAAACATGGTGAAGCCCCAAAATTCCCCTCGCTAGAAGCATGTGTCTCAGACATAAGGAAGTGGATGGCTGCAAACGTTCTACTTTTAAACTTTTAAACTTGGACCATGCCTCAGGACTACCTGGCTTGATGACTCCTTGCTGTCCCCAGTTCACCTGGCATTGCTGCTGCTCCAGTTCCAACTGTTCTGCCTACAGCTTTGGAACCCTGACCTGTTCACCGGACGTGCTACCTGTCCCAGACCTGCTGTTTTCAAGTCTCTAGAGACAGCAGGAGCGGTAGAGATACTCTCAAAGATCGGCTATGAAAAAGCCAACTGACACTTACTCTTGTGTTACTGACTTGTTGCACCCTCGACAACTACTATGATTATTATTATTTGACCATGCTGGTCATTTATGAACATTTGAACATCTTGGCCATGTGCTGTTATAATCTCCACCCGGCACAGCCAGAAGAGGACTGGCCACCCCTCATAGCCTGGTTCTTCTCTAGGTTTCTTTCTAGGTTTTGGCCTTTCTAGGGAGTTTTTCCTAGCCACCGTGCTTCTACACCTGCATTGCTTGCTGTTTGGGGTTTTAGGCTGGGTTTCTGTACAGCACTTTGAGATATCAGCTGATGTAAGAAGGGCTATATAAATACATTTGATTTGATTTGATTTATTTCAGCTTTTATTTCTTTCATCACATTCCCAGTGGGTCAGAAGTTTACATACACTCAATTAGTATTTGGTAGCATTCCCTTTAAATTGTTTAACTTGGGTCATACGTTTCGGGTAGCCTTCCACAAGCTTCCCACAATAAGTTAGGTGAATTTTGGCCCATTCCTCCTGACAGAGCTGGTGTAACTGAGTCAGGTAATCACTAAATGAAATATCCAAAATACAGTATATTATTTTATTGTTTTGTTTTTTAAAGAAATGTATTGAAATGTATTCTTTAGGATGTCTATTTATAGTAATTTTTTCCTTTGAATTAAAGAGCCGTTGTATTGAACACTGTGATGTTTAACAGTGAGAACGGCAGAATGGTCAACTTACTAAATGAAATGAGAGTTTGACTGTGTGATAATAGGTTGCTTCTTGTGTAAATATTTTCTATATTATTTTATTAACTGTAATTGAATTTTACCTTAACCATTGTCAACGTACAGTTCCAAGACTGTATGTTTAGCCTTGGTATTGCTATCATTTTATTATACGGATTTAAATTGAAAATAAGTGATACAAAATTGTATCACATTACATTTTTTGTCATCTTTGAATATGTTTATATGTTTATTATCTTCAAATAATATTTATCTTCAAATAATATTTTTCTTCAAATAATATTTTATCTTCAAATAGTATTTATCTTCAATTAATATTTATCTTCAAATAATATTTTTGCAGGAATCTCCTTGCGAATGATTTTGCCGAAGATTGTATCTCCGCCGGCCTGGGCACACGGTTTTATCTTCAAATAATATTTATCTTCAAATAATATTTTTGCAGGAATCTCCTTGCGAATGATTTTGCCGAAGATTGTATCTCCGCCGGCCTGGGCACACGGTTTTTCAGTTCTGCCCACAAATTGTCTATGGGATTGACGTCAGGGCTTTGTGATGGCCACTCCAATACCTTGACTTTGTTGCCCTTAAGCCATTTTGACACAACTTTGGAAGTATACTTGGGGTCATTGTCCATTTGGAAGACCCATTTGCAAACAAGCTTTAACTTCCTGACTGATGTGTTGAGATGTTGCTTCAATATATCCACATAATTTTCTTCCTCATGAAGCCATCTATTTTTGTGAAGTGCACCAGTCTCTCCTGCAGCAAGCACCCCTACAACATGATGCTGCCACCCCCGGGCTTCACGGTTGGGATGGTGTTCTTCGGCTTGCAAGCCTCCCCCTTTTTCCTCCAAACATAACGATGGTCATTATGGCCAAAGAGTTCTATTTTTGTTTCATCAGACCATTTACATTTTACATTTAAGGCATTTAGCAGACGCTCTTATCCAGAGCGACTTACAAATTGGTGCATTCACCTTATGATATCCAGTGGAACAACCACTTTACAATAGTACATCTAAATATTTTAAAGGGGGGGGGGGGGGTTAGAAGGATTACTTTATCCTATCCTAGGTATTCCTTAAAGAGGTGGGGTTTCAGGTGTCTCCGGAAGGTGGTGATTGACTCCGCTGTCCTGGCGTCGTGAGGGAGCTTGTTCCACCATTGGGGTGCCAGAGCAGTGAACAGTTTTGACTGGGTTTTGACTGGGTTGAGCGGGAACTGTGCTTCCTCAGAGGTAGGGAGGCGAGCAGGCCAGAGGTGGATGAATGCAGTGCCCTTGTTTGGGTGTAGGGCCTGATCAGAGCCTGAAGGTACGGAGGTGCCGTTCCCCTCACAGCTCCGTAGGCAAGCACCATGGTCTTGTAGTGGATGCGAGCTTCAACTGGAAGCCAGTGGAGAGAGCGGAGGAGCGGGGTGACGTGAGAGAACTTGGGAAGGTTGAACACCAGACGGGCTGCGGCGTTCTGGATGAGTTGTAGGGGTTTAATGGCACAGGCAGGGAGCCCAGCCAACAGCGAGTTGCAGTAATCCAGATGGGAGATGACAAGTGCCTGGATTAGGACCTGCGCCGCTTCCTGTGTGAGGCAGGGTCGTACTCTGCGAATGTTGTAGAGCATGAACCTACAGGATCGGGTCACCGCCTTGATGTTAGTGGAGAACGACAGGGTGTTGTCCAGGGTCACGCCAAGGTACTTAGCACTCTGGGAGGAGGACACAAGGGAGTTGTCAACCGTGATGGCGAGATCATGGAACGGGCAGTCCTTCCCCGGGAGGAAGAGCAGCTCCGTCTTGCCGAGGTTCAGCTTGAGGTGGTGATCCGTCATCCACACTGATATGTCTGCCAGACATGCAGAGATGCGATTCGCCACCTGGTTATCAGAAGGGGGAAAGGAGAAGATTAATTGTGTGTCGTCTGCATAGCAATGATAGGAGAGACCATGTGAGGATATGACAGAGCCAAGTGACTTGGTGTATAGTGAGAATAGGAGAGGGCCTAGAACAGAGCCCTGGGGGACACCAGTGGTGAAAGCACGTGGTGCGGAGATAGATTCTCGCCACGCCAACTGGTAGGAGCGACCTGTCAGGTAGGACGCAATCCAAGCGTGGGCCGCGCCGGAGATGCCCAGCTCGGAGAGGGTGGAGAGGGGGATCTGATGGTTCACAGTATTAAAGGCAGCAGATAGGTCTAGAAGGATGAGAGCAGAGAAGAGAGAGTTAGCTTTAGCATTGCGGAGAGCCTCCGTGACACAGAGAAGAGCAGTCTCAGTTGAATGCCCAGTCTTGAAACCTGACTGATTAGGATCAAGAAGGTCATTCTGAGAGAGATAGCAGGAGAGCTCGCCAAGGACCGCACGTTCAAGAGTTTTGGAGAGAAAAGAAAGAAGGGATACTGGTCTGTAGTTGTTGACATCGGAGGGATCGAGTGTAGGTTTTTTCAGAAGGGGTGCAACTCTCGCTCTCTTGAAGACGGAAGGGACGTAGCCAGCGGTCAAGGATGAGTTGATGAGCGAGGTGAGGTAGGGGAGAAGGTCTCCGGAAATGGTCTGGAGAAGAGAGGAGGGGATAGGGTCATGTGGGCAGGTTGTTGGGCGGCCGGCCATCACAAGACGCGAGATTTCATCTGGAGAGAGAGGGGAGAGAGGTCAAAGCACAGGGTAGGGCAGTCTGAGCAGGACCAGCAGTGTCGTTTGACTTAGCAAACGAGGATCGGATGTCGTCAACCTTCTTTTCAAAATGGTTGACGAAGTCATCCGCAGAGAGGGAGGAGGGGGGGGGGGGAGGGGGAGGAGGATTTAGGAGGGAGGAGAAGGTAGCAAAGAGCTTCCTAGGGTTAGAGGCAGATGCTTGGAATTTAGAGTGGTAGAAAGTGGCTTTAGCAGCAGAGACAGAAGAGGAAAATGTAGAGAGGAGGGAGTGAAAGGATGCCAGGTCCGCAGGGAGGCGAGTTTTCCTCCATTTCCGCTCGGCTGCCCGGAGCCCTGTTCTGTGAGCTCGCAGTGAGTCGTCGAGCCACGGAGCAGGAGGGGAGGACCAAGCCGGCCTGGAGGATAGGGGACAGAGAAAATCAAAGGATGCAGAAAGTGAGGAGAGGAGGGTTGAGGAGGCAGAATCAGGAGATAGGTTTGAGAAGGTTTGAGCAGAGGGAAGAGATGATAGGATGGAAGAGGAGAGAGTAGCAGGAGAGAGAGAGCGAAGGTTGGGACGGCGCAATACCATCCGAGTAGGGGCAGAGTGAGAAGTGTTGGATGAGAGCGAGAGAGAAAAGGATACAAGGTAGTGGTCGGAGACTTGGAGGGGAGTTGCAATGAGATTAGTGGAAGAACAGCATCTAGTAAAGATGAGGTCAAGCGTATTGCCTGCCTTGTGAGTAGGGGGGGAAGGTGAGAGGGTGAGGTCAAAAGAGGAGAGGAGTGGAAAGAAGGAGGCAGAGAGGAATGAGTCAAAGGTAGACATGGGGAGGTTAAAGTCACCCAGAACTGTGAGAGGTGAGCCATCCTCAGGAAAGGAACATATCAAGGCGTCAAGCTCATTGATGAACTCTCCAAGGGAACCTGCAGGGCGATAAATGATAAGGATGTTAACCTGTTGGGTCTAGGGGGCAGCATTTGCACGTCTGGATAAAAAAAATGTACCCGATTTAATCTGGTTACTAATCCTACCCAGTAACTAGAATATGCATATACTTATTATATATGGATAGAAAACACTCTAAAGTTTCCAAAACTGTTTGAATGGTGTCTGTGAGTATAACAGAACTCATTTGGCAGGCAAAACCCTGAGACATTTTCTGACAGGAAGTGGATACCTGATGTGTTGTATTGACTTTAAACCTATCCCATTGAAACACACAGGGGTTTAGGAATATTTTGGCACTTCCTATTGCTTCCACTAGATGTCACCAGCCTTTACAAAGTGTTTTGAGTCTTCTGGAGGGAGATCTGACCGAACAAGAGCCATGGAACGGTGATGTCCCATTAGACACCTGGCGCGCTACTTCATGTTGGGTACCCTCGTTCCAATGCGTTATAAAAGGCTATGCATTCGTCCACCTTGAATATTATTCATGTTCTGGTTAAAAAAGGCCCTAATGATTTATGCTATACAACGTTTGACATGTTTGAACGAACGGAAATATATTTTTTCCCCTCGTTCATGACGAGAAGTCCGGCTGGCTTACATCATGTGCTAACGAGACGGAGATTTTTGGACATAAATGATGAGCTTTTTTGAACAAAACTACATTCGTTATGGACCTGTGATACCTGGAAGTGACATCTGATGAAGAGAATCAAAGGTAATGGATTATTTACATAGTATTTTCGATTTTAGATCTCCCCAACATGACGTCTAGTCTGTATCGCAACGCGTATTTTTCTGGGCACAGTGCTCAGATTATTGCAAAGTGTGATTTCCCAGTAAGGTTATTTTTAAATCTGGCAAGTTGATTGCGTTCAAAAGATGTAAATCTATAATTCTTTAAATGACAATATAATATTTTACCAATGTTTTCTAATTTTAATTATTTAATTTGTGACGCTGACTTGACTGCCGGTTATTGGAGGGAAACGATTTCCTCAACATCAATGCCATAGTAAAACGCTGTTTTTGTATATAAATATGAACTTGATAGAACTAAAAATGCATGCATTGTCTAACATAATGTCCTAGGAGTGTCATCTGATGGAGATTGTAAAAGGTTAGTGTATCATTTTAGCTGGTTTTATGGTTTTGGTGACCC
Organism: Salmo salar; assembly: GCF_965601325.2. Classification (NCBI taxonomy): domain Eukaryota; kingdom Metazoa; phylum Chordata; class Actinopteri; order Salmoniformes; family Salmonidae; genus Salmo; species Salmo salar. The sequence continues at coordinate 1,048,778 of NW_027675396.1, forward strand.
TGTCTTTGACTTGACAAAACATTACACACAACTCTTGTAAATGTACTGTCCTAACATACTCTAAATTTATGCTTTCGCCGTAAAACCTTTTTGAAATCGTAAAACGTGGTTAGATTAAGGAGATGTTTATCTTTCAAATGGTGTAACATAGTTGTATTTTTGAAAAATTTGAATTTTGACATTTATTTGGATTCAAATTTGCCGCTCTTGAAATGCACCTGCTGTTGATGGAGTGCACCACAGGTGGCACGCTAGCGTCCCACCTAGCCCCAAGAGGTTAAGCTTGAAAGGGCTGGTAACTGTGACAGCAAGGAATTCAAATGAGGAGATAGACAGATGGGTCAGGGGAGAAAGAGAGAATGTCCACTTGGGAGAGATGAGGATTCCAGTGCCACCACCCCGCTGGCTCGATGCTCTAGGGCTATGCGAGAACACGTGGGCAGACGAGGAGAGAGCAGTAGGAGTAGCATTGTTATCTGTGGTAATCCATGTTTCCGTCAGTGCCAGGAAGTCTAGGGACTGGAGGGTAGCATAGGCTGAGATGAACTCAGCCTTGTTGGCCGCAGACCGGCAGTTCCAGAGGCTGCCGGAGACCTGGAACTCCACGTGGGTCGTGCGCGCTGGGACCACCAGGTTAGAGTGGCAGCGGCCACGCGGTGTGAAGCGTTTGTATGGCCTGTGCAGAGGGGAGAGAACAGGGATAGACAGACACATAGTTGACAAGCTACAGAAGAGGCTACGCTAATGCAAAGGAGATTGGAATGACAAGTGGACTACACGTCTCGAATGTTCAGAAAGTTAAGCTTACGTTGCAAAAATCTTAATGACTAAAATGACGAAAATGATACAGTACTGCTGGCTGGTGGAGTAGGCTAGCTAGCAGTGGCTGCGTTGTTGACTTTGTTTGAACGTGTAGCTGGCTAGATAACCTCGATAGTTTCAGTACTACACCTTGTCATGATACAAAAGCAACTTTGTAGCTAGCTAACATAACACTAATCAAGAAGTTCCTTTGTAATGTATTTAGTTTCTACAGTGCTGCTCGTCGGTAATAGTTGGCTAGGTTTGGAAAAATGGCGTCGCGGGGGACGGAAATAGCTGGCTAGCTAACCTCGATAATTACTAAACTACACAATTATCAAGCTATGACAAAGACAACTATGTAGCTAGCTAGCTAACACTGCACTAGTCAAATCGTTCCGTTGTAATGTATTAGTATCTACAGCGCTGCTAGTCGGTAACGGTTGGCTAGCTAGCAGTGGGTTTGATGATGACTAGGTGTGTTGACTAAGTCTGGAGTCTGGACAAGGCGTCGCGTCGCGGCTGGCTAGCTAACCTCGATAATTACTCTAAACTACACAATTATCTTAGATACAAAGACAGCAAAGACAACTATGTAGCTAGCTAACTAACACTAACACTACACTAATCAAGTCGTTTCGTTGTAATGTAATAGTTTCTACAGTGCTGCTAGTCGGTAGTAGTTGGCTAGCTAGCAGTGTTGACTAGCTAGCTAGCAGTGTTGAATACGTTAGGAGGATGAAAAATAGCTAGCCTCGATAATTACTCTAATTACTCTAAACTACACAATTATCTTTGATACAAAGACGGCTATGTAGCTAGCTAAGAAAAATTGCTCAGATCAAACAAACCAAACCGTTGTAATGTAATGAAGTGTAATATTACCTGTGGAGCGAAGCGAAGACCAGAGGACATTTCTCCAAAAAGTACTATCTTTGTCCCCATGTGCAGATGCAAACCGTAGTCTGGCTTTTTTATGGCGGTTTTGGAGCAGTGGCTTCTTCCTTGCTGAGCGGCCTTTCAGGTTATGTCAATATAGGACCCGTTTTACTGTGGATATAGGTACTTTTGTACCTGTTTCCTCCAGCATCTTCACAAGGTCCTTTGCTGTTGTTCTGGGATTGATCTGCACTTTTCGCACCAAAGTACGTTCATCTCTAGGAGACAGAACGCGTCTCCTTCCTGAGCGGTATGACGGCTGCGTGGTCCCAAGGTGTTTATACTTGCATACTATTGTTTGCACAGATGACCGTGGCACCTTCAGGTGTTTGGAAATTGCTCCCAAGGATGAACCAGACTTGTGGAGGTCAACAACCAAAAAATTCTGAGGTCTAGGCTGATTTCTTTTGATTTTCCCATGATGTCAAGCAAATAGCTGACTTTGAAGGTAGGCCTTGAAATACATCCACAGGTACACCTCCAGTTGACTCAAATTATGTTAATTAGCCTATCAGAAGCTTAATTTTCTGGAATTTTCCAAGCTGTTTAAAGGCACAGTCAACTTAGTGTATGCAAACTTCTGACCCACTGGAATTGTGATACTGTGAATTATAAGTGAAATAATCTGTCATTAACAATTGTTGGAAAAATTACTTGTGTCATGCACAAAGTAGATGTCCTAACCGACTTGCCAAAACTATAGATTGATAACAAGAAATTTGTGGAGTGGTTGAAAAACGAGTTTTACTGACTCCAACCTAAGTGTATGTAAACTTCCGACTTCAAATTAATAAGCCTACGCACAATCCGTACGTACGTGGACTTGATATACACCTTGAACTAAATATGTAATTTAATTAGAGGTTGGCCTTTTTCTCTTTTTCCAGGCTTTATCAAACAAATTGGCAAACTTGAATATTGAATAAACAAAAAAACCTTTCAGGTTTTTCTCCTAGAACAGCCAAATAATACCAGGGTTCTAGAATAGAAACACCTGTATATAGAATAATTCCAGGGTTCTCCCAGGCCCTACCACCTAGTGGGCTTTCTGGAATAGAAACACCTGTATATAGAATAATACCAGGGTTCTCCCAGGCCCTACCACCTAGTGGCTTTCTGGAATAGAAACACCTGTATATAGAATAATACCAGGGTTCTCCTAGGCCCTACCACCTAGTGGGCTTTCTGGAATAGAAACACCTGTATATAGAATAATTCCAGGGTTCTCCTAGGCCCTACCACCTAGTGGCTTTCTGGAATAGAAACACCTGTATATAGAATAATACCAGGGTTCTCCCAGGCCCTACCACCTAGTGGGCTTTCTGGAATAGAAACACCTGTATATAGAATAATACCAGGGTTCTCCCAGGCCCTACCACCTAGTGGCTTTCTGGAATAGAAACACCTGTATATAGAATAATACCAGGGTTCTCCTAGGCCCTACCACCTAGTGGGCTTTCTGGAATAGAAACACCTGTATATAGAATAATACCAGGGTTCTCCCAGGCCCTACCACCTAGTGGGCTTTCTGGAATAGAAACACCTGTATATAGAATAATACCAGGGTTCTCCCAGACCCTACCACCTAGTGGGCTTTCTGGAATAGAAACACCTGTATATAGAATAATACCAGGGTTCTCCCAGACCCTACCACCTAGTGGGCTTTCTGGAATAGAAACACCTGTATATAGAATAATTCCAGGGTTCTCCTAGGCCCTACCACCTAGTGGCTTTCTGGAATAGAAACACCTGTATATAGAATAATACCAGGGTTCTCCTAGGCCCTACCACCTAGTGAGCTTTCTGGAATAGAAACACCTGTATATAGAATAATACCAGGGTTCTCCTAGGCCCTCCCACCTAGTGGCTTTCTGGAATAGAAACACCTGTATATAGAATAATACCAGGGTTCTCCCAGGCCCTACCACCTAGTGGGCTTTCTGGAATAGAAACACCTGTATATAGAATAATACCAGGGTTCTCCCAGGCCCTACCACCTAGTGGCTTTCTGGAATAGAAACACCTGTATATAGAATAATACCAGGGTTCTCCTAGGCCCTACCACCTAGTGGGCTTTCTGGAATAGAAACACCTGTATATAGAATAATACCAGGGTTCTCCTAGGCCCTACCACCTAGTGGCTTTCTGGAATAGAAACACCTGTATATAGAATAATTCCAGGGTTCTCCCAGGTCCTACCACCTAGTGGGCTTTCTGGAATAGAAACACCTGTATAGAGAATAATACCAGGGTTCTCCCAGGCCCTACCACCTAGTGGCTTTCTGGAATAGAAACACCTGTATATAGAATAATACCAGGGTTCTCCTAGGCCCTACCACCTAGTGGGCTTTCTGGAATAGAAACACCTGTATATAGAATAATACCAGGGTTCTCCCAGGCCCTACCACCTAGTGGGCTTTCTGGAATAGAAACACCTGTATATAGAATAATACCAGGGTTCTCCCAGGCCCTACCACCTAGCGGGCTTTCTGGAATAGAAACACCTGTATATAGAATAATACCAGGGTTCTCCCAGGCCCTACCAACTAGCGGGCTTTCTGGAATAGAAACACCTGTATATAGAATAATACCAGGGTTCTCCCAGGCCCTCCCACCTAGTGGGCTTTCTGGAATAGAAACACCTGTATATAGAATAATACCAGGGTTCTCCCAGGCCCTACCACCTAGTGGGCTTTCTGGAATAGAAACACCTGTATATAGAATAATACCAGGGTTCTCCCAGGCCCTCCCACCTAGTGGGCTTTCTGGAATAGAAACACCTGTATATAGAATAATACCAGGGTTCTCCCAGGCCCTACCACCTAGTGGCTTTCTGGAATAGAAACACCTGTATATAGAATAATACCAGGGTTCTCCCAGGCCCTCCCACCTAGTGGGCTTTCTGGAATAGAAACACCTGTATATCGTGTTTTAAAGGCCAATAGAGTATTGAGTGAATTTCATTCTCGACCTCTTCAAGGTCACAGTAGTTACAAAGTCTCTCCTCTACTATTCCGATACTGTTGACACATGGAGGGTTAATATCCCTGTTCTTACCTGTGTACATAGTGATCTCTAATACCGGCCTCTTGACACATGGAGGGGCAATATACCTGTTCTTACCTGTGTACATAGTGTTCTCTAATACCGGCCTGTTGACACATGGAGGGGCAATATCCCTGTTCTTACCTGTGTACATAGTGATCTCTAATACCGGCCTGTTGACACATGGAGGGGCAATATCCCTGTTCTTACCTGTGTACATAGTGTTCTCTAATACCTGTTGACACATGGAGGGGCAATATCCCTGTTCTTACCTGTGTACATAGTGATCTCTAATACCGGCCTGTTGACACATGGAGGGGCAATATCCCTGTTCTTACCTGTGTACATAGTGATCTCTAATACCGGCCTGTTGACACATGGAGGGGCAATATCCCTGTTCTTACCTGTGTACATAGTGTTCTCCTGCTGTATGGTGCACATAACCTTTGTCTCACACATTCATTTGTTCTTTAATCAAACAAAAGTTTCTCAATTGATGTTTATGATTTATCTCCTCCACCAATTTATTTTCATATTGCTTCATCAGTTGTTTTATTATTGGTTTTCATGCAGATGTTCTTAGTCAGACAGTTGTGAAGGTTTTAGATTAGATGAGTTTATTAGTCACTTGGGACGGAGATGTAATTGCAGGGTGAAAATCTGGTCCAATAGGTAAACATTTAATAAATAAAAAGAGAAGTGAATGAGACATAATAATAATAATAATATATACACATTTATAACAGTAGCAATTATAAATTAAAGTTGGGTGGTGGGGTGCAGGGTAAATGTTCCTGTGTGGGGGAGGTGGGGTGCAGGGTAAATGTTCATGTGGGAGGTGGGGTGCAGGGTAAATGTTCCTATGTGTGGGAGGTGGGGTGCAGGGTAAATGTTCCTGTGTGGAAGGAGGGGTGCAGGGTAAATGTTCCTGTGTGGGGGAGGTGGGGTGCAGGGTAAATGTTCCTGTGTGGGAGGTGGGGTGCAGGGTAAATGTTCCTGTGTGGGGGAGGTGGGGTGCAGGGTAAATGTTCCTGTGGGGGAGGTGGGGTGCAGGGTAAATGTTCCTGTGTATGAGGTGGGGTGCAGGGTAAATGTTCCTGTGTGGGGGAGGTGGGGTTTCAGGGTAAATGTTCCTGTGTGGGGGAGGTGGGGTGCAGGGTAAATGTTCCTGTGTGGGGGAGGTGGGGTGCAGGGTAAATGTTCCTGTGTGGGAGGTGGGGTGCAGGGTAAATGTTCCTGTGTGTGGGAGGCGGGGTGCAGGGTAAATGTTCCTGTGTGGGAGGTGGGGTGCAGGGTAAATGTTCCTGTGTGGGGGAGGTGGGGTGCAGGGTAAATGTTCCTGTGTGGGGGAGGTGGGTGCAGGGTAAATGTTCCTGTGTGTGGGAGGTGGGGTGCAGGGTAAATGTTCCTGTGTGGGTGGTGGGGTGCAGGGTAAATGTTCCTGTGTGGGAGGTGGGGTGCAGGGTAAATGTTCCTGTGTGGGAGGTGGGGTGCAGGGTAAATGTTCCTGTGTGGGAGGTGGGGTGCAGGGTAAATATTCCTGTGGGGGAGGTGGGGTGCAGGGTAAATGTTCCTGTGTGGGGGAGGTGGGGTGCAGGGTAAATGTTCCTGTGTGGGAGGTGGGGTGCAGGGTAAATGTTCCTGTGTGGGGGAGGTGGGGTGCAGGTTAAATGTTGCTGTGTGGGTGAGGGGGGGGTGGGGTAAATATTCCTGTGGGGGAGGTGGGGTGCAGGGTAAATGTTCCTGTGTGGGAGGTGGGGTGCAGGGTAAATGTTCCTGTGTGGGAGGTGGGGTGCAGGGTAAATGTTCCTGTGTGGGAGGTAGGGTGCAGGGTAAATGTTCCTGTGTGGGAGGTGGGTTGCAGGGTAAATGTTCCTGTGTGGGAGGTGGGGTGCAGGGTAAATGTTCCTGTGTGGGAGGTGGGGTGCAGGGTAAATGTTCCTGTGTGGGGGAGGTGGGGTGCAGGGTAAATGTTCCTGTGTGGGTGGTGGGGTGCAGGGTAAATGTTCCTGTGTGGGGGAGGTGGGGTGCAGGGTAAATGTTCCTGTGTGGGGGAGGTGGGGTGCAGGGTAAATGTTCCTGTGTGTGGGAGGTGGGGTGCAGGGTAAATGTTCCTGTGTGGGAGGTGGGGTGCAGGGTAAATGTTCCTGTGTGGGAGGTGGGGTGCAGGGTAAATGTTCCTGCGTGGGAGGTGGGGTGCAGGGTAAATGTTCAGGTGTGTGGGAGGTGGGGTGCAGGGTAAATGTTCCTGTGTGGGAGGTGGGGTGCAGGGTAAATGTACCTGTGTGGGAGGTGGGGTGCAGGGTAAATGTTCCTGTGCGGGAAGTAGGGTGCAGGGTAAATGTTCCTGTGTGGGAGGTGGGGTGCAGGGTAAATGTTCCTGTGGGGGAGGTGGGGTGCAGGGTAAATGTTCCTGTGTGGGAGGTGGGGTGCAGGGTAAATGTTCCTGTGGGGGAATTGGGGTGCAGGGTAAATGTTCCTATGTGGGAGGTGGGGTGCAGGGTAAATGTTCCTGTGTGTGGGAGGTGGGTTCAGGGTAAATGTTCCTGTGTGGGAGGTGGGTGCAGGGTAAATGTTCCTGTGTGGGAGGTGGGGTGCAGGGTAAATGTTCCTGTGGGGGAGGTGGGGTGCAGGGTAAATGTTTCTGTGTGGGAGGTGGGGTGCAGGGTAAATGTTCCTGTGTGGGAGGTGGGGTGCAGGGTAAATGTTCCTGTGGGGGAGGTGGGGTGCAGGGTAAATGTTCCTGTGTGGGGGAGGTGGGGTGCAGGGTAAATGTTCCTGTGTGGGGGAGGTGGGGTGCAGCGTAAATGTTCCTGTGTGGGAGGTGGGGTGCAGGGTAAATGTTCCTGTGTTGGGGAGGTGGGGTGCAGGGTAAATGTTCCTGTGTGTGGGAGGTGGGGTGCAGGGTAAATGTTCCTGTGTGTGGGAGGTAAGGTGCAGGGTAAATGTTCCTGTGTGGGTGGTGGGGTGCAGGGTAAATGTTCCTGTGTGTGGGAGATGGGGTGCAGGGTAAATGTTCCTGTGTGGGTGGTGGGGTGCAGGGTAAATGTTCCTGTGTGGGAGGTGGGGTGCAGGGTAAATGTTCCTGTGTGGGAGGTGGGGTGCAGGGTAAATGTTCCTGTGTGGGAGGTGGGGTGCAGGGTAAATGTTCCTGTGTGGGAGATGGGGTGCAGGGTAAATGTTCCTGTGTGGGAGGTGGGGTGCAGGGTAAATGTTCCTGTGTTGGGGAGGTGGGGTGCAGGGTAAATGTTCCTGTGTGTGGGAGGTGGGGTGCAGGGTAAATGTTCCTGTGTGGGAGGTGGGGTGCAGGGTAAATGTTCCTGTGTTGGGGAGGTGGGGTGCAGGGTAAATGTTCCTGTGTGTGGGAGGTAGGGTGCAGGGTAAATGTTCCTGTGTGGGAGGTGGGGTGCAGGGTAAATGTTCCTGTGGGGGAGGTGGGGTGCAGGTTAAATGTTCCTGTGTTGGGGAGGTGGGGTGCAGGGTAAATGTTCCTGTGTTGGGGAGGTGGGGTGCAGGGTAAATGTTCCTGTGTGTGGGAGGTGGGGTGCAGGGTAAATGTTCCTGTGTGTGTCTGTGTGTAGGGGGGGGGGGGGTCTTGCAGTCACTCTGAGTGTGGATTGCAGTCACTCCGTGTCCTTATCCATAGACTGATTTCAAGGTAAGGAAACAAATATCTAAAATATTTCAAATCGCTGAACTATCACTGTAATGTCATCGTATTAATTGTAGTCTTACTGTTGTACTTTTGAATGTTCTAATAAAATAAAAAGTCTAATAAAATAAATAATTTTGGAAGTTTGAAAGACGTGCCCCAACCCTCCCTGGGAGTTCCACTGAATCTTTTCAACGGCCAATAAGGTTTGAGTATTAAGTTAATCAGTTAGACCAGGAAGTCAGATAAGACAGACTGAGTGGGCGCAAAGCTCACCTTGACTAAAGGTTCTTTGAAAACGTCTGTGTCAAGCAACATGGACGCAGTGTTGCAGTGAGACTAGGTCAATGTGCTGATACACAAACAAGTCAAACAACATTGACATTGCATGCATAGGGTGGCAGGTAGCCTAGCGGTTAAGAGCGGTTCGAATCCCCGAGCCGACTTGGTGAAAAACCTACCGGTGTGCCCTTATGCAAGGCACTTAACCGTAATTGCTCCTGTAAGTCACTCTGAATAAGAGCGTCTGCTAAATGACTAAAATCATTAAAAAAATATATATAAACATCCAATCCTGTCAGACACTGAGTGGACAAAACATTATGAACACCTCTTTCCATGACAGACTGACCAGGTGAATCCAGGTGAAAGCTTTGATCCCTTATTGATGGCACTTGTTAAATCCACTTCAATCAGTGTGATTGAAGGAGAAGAGACGGTTTAAAGAAGGATTTTTTAAGCCTTGAGACAATCGAGACAATGGATTGTGTTTGTGTGCCATTCAGAGGGTGAATGGGCAACACAAAAGATTGGTTTGAGTGTCAAGAACTGCAACGCTGCTGGGTTTTTCACTCTCAACAGTTTCCCCGTGTGTATCAAGACTGGTCCACCACCCAAAGGACATCCAGCCAACTTGACACAACTGTGGGGAAGCAGTAGAGTCAACATGGCCCCAGCATCCCCATGGAACACCTTATCCATGCCCCGACGAACTGAAGCCGTTCTGAGGGCAAAAAGGGGTGCAACTCAATATTAGGAAGGTGTTCTTAATGTTTTGTACTCCCAGTTTACATCATCAATATTTGTTTTTTTCCAACTGTTTGGTTATTATAACAGCGTCACTGAATGTACAAAACATTAAGAACGCCTTCTCTTTCCATGACATTAGACAGATCAGGTGAATCCAGGTGAAACCTACGATCCCTTATTGATGTCACTTGTTAAATCCACTTCAATCAGTGTAGATGAAGAAGGGGAGGAGACAGGTAATAAAAAAATGCTTGAGACAATTGAGACATGGATTGTGTGTGTGTGTGTCATTCAGTGTGAATGGGCAAGATCAAAATACACTACAAAAGTATGTGGACACGTGCTCATCGAACATCTCATTCCAAAATCATGGGCATTGACATGGAGTTGGTCCCCCACTTTGCTGCTACATGTTGGTACATTCCTGCGGGGGGACTTGCTTCCATTCAGCCACAAGAGCATTAGTGAGGTCGGGTCACTGATGTTGGAGCGATTAGGTCCTGGCTCGCAGTCGGCGTTCCAATTCATCCCGAAGGTGTTCGATGGGGTTGAGGTGGGTTGAGGTTTGCAGGCCAGTCAAGTTCTTCCACATCGATCTCTGCCGTTGTTGCTCCTAGACGTTTCCACTTCACAATAACAGCACTTACAGTTGATAGGTGAGGGGGGGGGGGGGTACCTCTAGCAGGGCAGAAATTTCACGAAATGACTTGTTGGAAAGGTGGCATCCTATGACGGTGCCACGTTGAAAATCACTGAGCTCTTCAGTAAGGCCTTTCTACTGACAATGTTTGTCTATGGAGATTGCATGGCTGTGTGCTTTTATAGACCTGTCAGCAACAGGTGTCTGAAATTGCTGAATCCACAAATTTGAAGGGGTGTTCACATACTTTTGTATATATAGTGTATTTAAGTTCCTTTGAACGGGGGTATGGTAATAGGTGCCAGGCGCACTGGTTTGTGTCAAGAACTGCAACGCTGCTGGGTTTTTTCACACTCAACAGTTTCCCCGTGTGTATCAAGAATGGTCCACCACCCAAAGGACATCCAGTCAACCTGCCACAACTGTGGGGAAGCATTGGAGTCAACATGGGCGCAGCATCCCTATGGAACGCTTTCCACACCTTGTAGTGTCCATGACCCAACGAATTGAGACTGTTCTGAGTGCAAAAGGGGGGGGCGGGGGTAACTCAATATTAGGAAGGTATTGTTCATTTTTTGTACACTCAGTAGAAACAGAATTAGTATCAAACAGTCAGGAAGACAGGGATGTGAATGATCTAGCTACTGCCTGTCTTATTTATCGGTGGACCGTTTCTTCTTCTCTCAGTTGTGGTGTGCCGTGCGAACCCCGGAGAGCGCCCACGAGGGACTCGTGACCCCAAAACCCCCCCCCAAATACAGCCTCATTGGCACCCTCTCCAACTCGCCAGACTTTGCTGAGCACTTCCAGTGCCCCACTGGCTCCCTTATGAACTGGGGTCACCGCTGCATGTCGTGGTAAGGCCTGGCAGACCCACTGGCTCCCTTATGAACTGGGGTCACCGCTGCGTGTCGTGGTAGGGCCTGGCAGACCCACTGGCCCCCTTATGAACTGGGGTCACCGCTGCGTGTCGTGGTAGGGCCTGGCAGACCCACTGGCTCCCTTATGAACTGGGGTCACCGCTGCATGTTGTGGTAGGGCCTGGCAGACCCACTGGCTCCCTTATGAACTGGGGTCACCGCTGCATGTCGTAGTAGGGCCTGGCAGACCCACTGGCTCCCTTGTGAACTGGGGTCACCGCTGCGTGTCGTGGTAGGGCCTGGCAGACCCACTGGCTCCCTTATGAACTGGGGTCACTGCTGCGTGTCGTGGTAGGACCTGGCAGAACCACTGGAGAGCGCTGCCTGCCTGTGGAGGCTACATGGAGAACCAAGAGGAGGAGGAGGAGGAGGAAGAGAACCTCCAACTAATCATCTAATGTTTTTTTCATCTAGTAATATTTTATTTGTACATGACGCTGGATTACTTGTGGTTTGTGGGTAGAGCAGGACAGATCCCAGGTGAGCAAGAGGGAAGCGTGTGGAGAGAAACGTTGCTGTCAGCTGATGTGTGTGTAATTCCAGTGTTAGGGGATGGTATATTTCCTCTTCGTCCATACACCGTCACATCCCCCCACCCTACTCACCCGTGGGGCACAAAGGCACGTTTTATTTATTGTTTGCTGGACTTGGTAGGGGGCCGTCGATGTCCTCACTGTGTACCCTGTTTATAATTCAAACCAGAGCCTCTAATGACTGAGGGCTCTCACTGAAAGCACTGTAACCTCACAGGAAGTGCTCATCTGCCTCTGTGACCTCGCAGGAAGTGCAAAAAACTTGGCTGTGACCTCACAAGAAGTGCAGTAACTTCACTGTGATTGAACATTGCAGGGTTTTTTTCTGGATTAAAACGGGGCTTAGGGTGGTGGGTGTGACAGGGGGCATGGTAGGGCGCGGCATTTGGCGCAGTCGGCACAGCTGAATTTTTAAAGGCTGCCATCTTTGTGTTTTTTTTATCGCCATTTTTAAGACAATTTCCATGCAAATTTGCATGGAGCAAAGATGCATTTTTGCAGTTTTAAAGTTAATTTCCTGCAATTCTATGCATTTTGCCATGGCAAGTGCTGTGTTATTTTGCTCAAACTTAAAAACAATATCAATACTGTTAAATTAATTATTTTTGGAATTTCACAAATATTATAATATTAAAACATACATGCTTGTAGGTCTATTGTCTTTTTTACATACTTTATTATAAATAAAATTACAGTTTGGACTTAAAATTATTTTAGGCGGCCCCCCCCAAGGGTTCTGTGGCAGAAAAATCCCTGCATTGTATATGGCTTCATCTCAAATGTATATTTAGTTAAAATTCTATTTCCTAAATGACTTACAGAGCCACATAAGTCATCCACAAGAGAGCACCACTGCTTCCGGTCTGCATTCCCTATATAGTAAACACATAGTACTATGTGGCTCTGGTAAATAGTAGTGACCTATGGGGTGTCAAAGGTTATCATTTGAGATGGTGCCTTATAGTCTAATCTCTCCTTTTCTTTCTCCGTTGCTTCACAGGAAGTTGTCGTGGAAATTCTAACCAGAAAGGAAGATAGAGACAGTAGATTCCTCGAAACAACTATTTAAAAAAAAATAAGATTTGCATAAAAGGGAGCTGGTTAATAATAATCGCACAACAGGTGCAACAGTCAAAAGCCCAACAAACAAGAGTTGGGTCTCAGCCTTTATAGGAAAATACAACCTCTTTTGTCTATGTGGGAGTTTAGCAGGTGTGTGAGATCATGGTGGGGGCAGAGCGTACAAACAAGTGATAATGGCAGTTTTCTTACTTCTTTCTGCTGATAGAATTGTCGCTGCTGCTCAAGCGAGCCTCTGTTGTCTTCATATCTCCACCCAGCTGTACCCTTGAAAGATAGGGAAAGAACAGGATGGACCAAAAAACTGGTCACTCTCAGACGGCCCTTTTGTCTTTGGTCACGTGACTAAGTTACTGAGAAACAAGAGAGGGAAAACACTGGCTTCTTCTTACATGAGAGAAACAGACAGTGGAAATGTTTAGATTTAAGGTTTATATAAATGATGTGCATAATAGAGTTTGTAATTTTACCACTATATTCCACAGTTTTGAGACTAATCTCAACCTAATACAAAATTACAAGTAAGCATGTGAGTAATAATTCATAATATAAGTCAATTATGCCATAATCTAAGCAAAACTTAAAGCATTGGGGGGGATTTTTCTTACACTTGTACATTATCTGTGTAAATGGCTTCTGTTGAGCCACTGAGTGTTTTACCTTCACATGGTGCAAAACAGGGAATCATTAAACAATGAAAACAGTTCTACAGAAGTACACTCTTCATCTGTACAAAGAGGACAATCATCACGCCGATGCATCAATCTCCGTCTTCTTAAACAATGAAACAGTTCTACAGAAGTACACTCTTCATCTGTACAAAGAGGACAATCATCAAGCCGCTGCATCCATCTCTGTCTTCTTAAACAACGGGGCAGCTATTATTAGCTGGACTCCCATCCTGAGCCATTGGCTTGAGCTGGAGCGGCTGTTATTTAAGTCCCACCGTGGGACTATGCTGGTGTTGTATTCTTCAGTTGTATTGTTGTCACTTCTCCCAGGGCCCAGACAACAGCTAACAATGAAAAGACTGACCACGAAAGCAAAAGAAATGATGCATAGAGTCCGGTCCTGGTCCTCCTATGGCCACTGGGGTCACATATGACGATTCATCGGCTGGTACATCTTTGTCTGGGTTGTTGGGCACTTTCCTGCAGTGGCTTGCGTGAACCCACGTCGACCGCTCTGCAACCATCAGGAGCACCTGGAATGGACCAGTCCAGCGCTGTTGGTACCAAGTCTTTCTGCGGAGGTCTTTGTTGATCACTCAATCTCCTGGCTGCAATTTGTGGAGCTGTCCTCCTTTTGGTTCAGGCAAAGCCACTTTTATCCTGGGGAAAATAGACTTCAGAACATTGTTGAGTGCAGCACAGTAGCTTACCATTTGATCCTCGCAACCCGTCAGTGTCAAACTGTTCTGTGGGAACGGGGTGTTTAGGATTCCCATGGGTCTTTCTGTGAGTATTTCATGAGGTGCTAAACCAGGGGGTACGATGTGCACGTCCATGCATGTACATCCGAGCCAGAGGCATTACTGTTACCTATGACAATCCGGTCTCAACCTTCCTCTGCCTACATTGTTAGTCATACAAACCACAACTCCTCCCCTTTTACACAATGGTCTTGGCCATTCTCATTCCCCCAGGCCATTGGCAGATCAGAAACATCCTGTAGAGAAAACAGGTTTTAAACATAGATGGGTATTGCAACAAAATAGCCTCCAACAAGTTCTCAACCAATTTATCAAATCAAATGTATTTATATAGCCCTTCTTACATCAGCTGATATCTCAAAGTGCTGTACAGAAACCCAGCCTAAAACCCCAAACAGCAAGCAATGCAGGTGTAGAAGCACAGTGGCTAGGAAAAACTCCGTAGAAAGGCCAGAACCTAGGAAGAAACCTAGAGAGGAACCAGGCTATGAGGGGTGGTCAGTCCTCTGCTGGCTGTGCTGGGTGGAGATTACAACAGAACATGGCAAAGATGTTCAAATGTTCATAAATGACCAGCAGGGTCAAATAATAATAATCATAGTAGTTGTCGAGGGTGCAACAAGTCAGCACCTCAGGAGTAAATGTCAGTTGGCTTTTCATAGCCGATCATTCAGAGTATCTCTACCGCTTCTGCTATCTCTAGAGAGTTGAAATCAGCAGGTCTGGGACAGGTAGCACGTCCGGTGAACAGGTCAGAGTTCCATAGCCGCAGGCAGAACAGTTGAAACTGGAGCAGCAGCACGGCCAGGTGGACTGGGGACAGCAAGGAGTCATCATGCCAGGTAGTCCTGAGGCATGGTCCTAGGGCTCAGGTCCTCCGAGAGAGAAAGAGAGAATTAGAGAGAGCATACTTAAATTCACACAGGACACCAGATAAGACAGAAGAAATACTCCAGATATAACAGACTGACCCTACCCCCTCGACACATAAACTACTGCAGCACAAATACTGGAGGCTGAGACAGGAGGGGTCAGGAGACACTGAGGCCCCATCCGATGATACCCCCGGACAGGGCCAAACAGGCAGTATATAACCCCACCCACTTTGCCAAAGCACAGCCCCCACACCACTAGAGGGATATCTTCACCCACCAACTTACCATCCTGAGACAAGGCCAAGTATAGCCCACAAAGATCTCCTCCACGGCACAACCCAAGGGGGGGCGCCAACCCAGACAGGAAGACCACGTCAGTGACTCAACCCACTCAAGTGACGCACCCCTCCTAGGGACTGCATGGAAGAAAACCAGTAAGCCAGTGACTCAGCCCCTGTAATAGGGATAGAGGCAGAGAATCCCAGTGGAGAGAGGGGAACCGGCCAGGCAGAGACAGCAAGGGCGGTTCGTTGCTCCAGAGCCTTTCCGTTCACCTTCACACTCCTGGGCCAGACTACACTCAATCATAGGACCTACTGAAGAGATGAGTCTTCAGTAAAGACTTAAAGGTTGAGACCGAGTCTGCATCTCTCACATGGGTAGGCAGACCATTCCATAAAAATTGAGCTCTATAGGAGAAAGCCCTGCTTCCAGCTGTTTGCTTAGAAATTCTAGGGACAATTAGGAGGCCTGCGTCTTGTGACCATAGCGTACGTGTAGGTATGTAGGGAAGGACCAAATCGGAAAGATAGGTAGGAGCAAGCCATGTAATGCTTTGTAGGTTAGCAGTAAAACATTGAAATCAGCACTTGCCTTAACAGGAAGCCAGTGTAGGGAGGCTAGCACTGGAGTAATATGATAAAAATGTTGGGTTTAGTCAGGATTCTAGCAGCCGTATTCAGCACTAACTGAAGTTTATTTAGTGCTTTATCCGGGTAGCCGGAAAGTAGAGCATTGCAGTAGTCCAACCTAGAAGTAACAAAAGCATGGATTAATTTTTCTGCATCATTTTTGGACAGAACATTTCTGATTTTTGCAATGTTACATAAATGGAAAGAAGCTGTCCTTGAAACAGTCTTGATATGTTCGTCAAAAGAGAGATCAGGGTCCAGAGTAACGCCGAGGTCCTTCACAGTTTTATTTGAGACAACTGTACAACCATCAAGATTAATTGTCAGATTCAACAGAAGATCTCTTTGTTTCTTGGGACCTAGAACAAGCATCTCTGTTTTGTCCGAGTTTAAAAGTAGAAAGTTTGCAGCCATCCACTTCTTTATGTCTGAAACGCAGGCTTCCAGCGAGGACAATTTTGGGGCTTCACCATGTTTCATTGAAATGTACAGCTGTGTGTCGTCCGCATAGCAGTGAAATTTAACATTATGTTTTCGAATGACATCCCCAAGAGGTAAAATATATAGTGAAAACAATAGTGGTCCTAAAACGGAACCTTGAGGAACACCGAAATGTACAATTGATTTGTCAGAGGACAAACCATTCACAGAGACAAACTGATATCTTTCTGACAGATAAGATCTAAACCAGGCCAGAACTTGTCCATGTAGACCAATTTGGGTTTCCAATCTCTCCAAAAGAATGTGGTGATCGATGGTATCAAAAGCAGCACTAAGATCTCGGAGCACGAGGACAGATGCAGAGCCTTGATCTGACGTCATTAAAAGGTCATTTACCACCTTCACAAGTGCAGTCTCAGTGCTATGATGGGGTCTAAAACCAGACTGAAGCGTTTCGTATACATTGTTTGTCTTCAGGAAGGCAGTGAGTTGCTGCGCAACAGCTTTTTCTAACATTTTTGAGAGGAATGGAAGATTCGATATAGGCCGATTTAGTTTTTTATAATTTCTGGGTTAAGAGAGGCTTTTTCAAGAGAGGCTTTATTACTGCCGCTTTTAGTGAGCTTGGTACACATCCGGTGGATAGAGAGCCGTTTATTATGTTCAACATAGGAGGGCCAAGCACAGGAAGCAGCTCTTTCAGTAGTTTAGTTGGAATAGGGTCCAGTATGCAGCTTGAGGGTTTAGAGGCCATGATTATTTTCATCATTGTGTCAAGAGATATAGTACTAAAACACTTTAGTGTCTCCCTTGATCCTAGGTCCTGACAGAGTTGTGCAGACAAAGGACAACTGAGCTTTGGAGGAATAAGCAGATTTAAAGAGGAGTCCGTAATTTGCTTTCTAATGATCATGATCTTTTCCTCAAAGAAGTTCATAAATGTATTACTGCTGAAGTGAAAGCCATCCTCCATTTGCGAATGCTGCTTTTTAGTTAGCTTTGCGACAGTATCAAAAAGAAATTTCGGATTGTTCTTATTTTCCTCAATTAAGTTGGAGAAATAGGATGATCGAGCAGCAGTGAGGGCTCTTCGATACTGCATGGTACTGTCTTTCCAAGCTAGTCGGAAGACTTCCAGTTTGGTGTGGCGCCATTTCCGTTCCAATTTTCTGGAAGCTTGCTTCAGAGCTCGTGTATTTTCTGTATATCAGGGAGCTAGTTTCTTATGACAGTTGTTTTTAGGGGTGCAACTGTATCTAGGGTATTGCGCAAGGTTAAATTGAGTTCCTCGGTTAGGTGGTTAACTGATTTTTGTCCTCTGACGTCCTTGGGTAGGCAGAGGCAGTCTGGAAGGGCATCAAGGAATCTTTGGGTTGTCTGAGAATTTATAGCACGACTTTTAATGCTCCTTGGTTGGGGTCTGAGCAGATTATTTGTTGCAATTGCAAACGCAATAAAATGGTGGTCCGATATTCCAGGATTATGAGGAAAAACATTAAGATCCACAACATTTATTCCATGGGACAAAACTAGGTCCAGAGTATGACTGTGGCAGTGAGTAGGTCCAGAGACATGTTGGACAAAACCCACTGAGTCGATGATGGCTCCGAAAGCCTTTTGGAGTGGGTCTGTGGACTTTTCCATGTGAATGTTAAAGTCACCAAAAATTTGAATATTATCTGCTATGACTACAAGATCCGATAGGAATTCAGGGAACTCAGTGAGGAACACTGCATATGGCCCAGGAGGCCTGTAAACAGTAGCTGTAAAAAGTGATTGAGTAGGCTGCATAGATTTCATGACTAGAAGCTCAAAAGACGAAAACGTCATTGTTTATGTTAGCAACACCTCCGCCTTTGCCGGATGCACGGGGGGTATGGTCACTGGTGTAACCAGGGGGTGAGGCCTCATTTAACACAGTAAATTCATCAGGCTTAAGCCATGTTTCAGTCAGGCCAATCACATCAAGATTATGATCAGTGATTAGTTCATTGACTATAACTGCCTTGGAAGTGAGGGATCTAACATTAAGTAACCCAATTTTGAGATGTGAGGTATCACAATCTCTTTCAATAATGGCAGTAATGGAGGAGGTCTTTATTCCAGTGAGATTGCTAAGGCGAACACCGCCATGTTTAGTTTTGCCCAACCTAGATCGAGGCACAGACACGGTCTCAATGGGGAAAGCTGAGCTGACTACACTGACTGTGCTAGTGGCAGACTCCACTAAACTAGCAGGCTGGCTAACAGCCTGCTGCCTGGCCTGCACCCTATTTCATTATGGAGCTAGAGGAGTTAGAGCCCTGTCTATGTTCGTAGATAAGATGAGAGCACCCCTCCACCTAGGATGGAGACCGTCACTCCTCAACAGGCCAGGCTTGGTCCTGTTTGTGGGTGAGTCCCAGAAAGAGGGCCAATTATCTACAAATTCTATCTTTTGGGAGGGGCAGAACACAGTTTTTTTACTGAGGAGTGGCTTCTGTCTGGCCCACTCTACCATAAAGGTCTGATTGGTGGAGTGCTGCAGAGATGGTTGTCCTTCTGCAAGGTTCTCCCATCTCCTCAGAGGAACAAAGCCTCCTTCACTCACACCGCCAAACATACCCTCCTAAAACTGACTATCCTACCGATCCTCGACTTCGGCGATGTCATTTACAAAATAGCTTCCAACACTACTCAGAAAACTGGATACAGTCTATCACAGTGCCATCCGTTTTCTCACCAAAACCCCATATACCACCCACCACTGCGACCTGTATGCTCTCGTCGGCTGACCCTCGCTACATATTCGTCGCCAGACCCATTTGCTCCAGGTCATCTATAGGTCTTTGCTAGTAAAAGCTCCACCTTATCTCAGCTCACTGGTCACCATAGCAACCCCCACCCATAGCACGCGCTCCAGCAGGTATATCTCACTGGTCATCCCCAAAGCCAACACCTCCTTTGGCCGCCTTTCCTTCCAGTTCTCTGCTGCCAGTGACTGGAACGAATTGCAAAAATTGCTGAAGCTGGAGACTTATATTTCCCTCACTAACTTTAAACATCAGCTATCTGAGCAGCTTACCGATCACTGCAGCTGTACATAGCCCATCTGTAAATAGCCCATCCAACTACCTACCATATCCCCATATTGTTTTTATTTATATTTTTTTCTCCCTTTTGCACACCAGTATTTCTTCTTACACATCATCATCTGCACATCTATCACTCCAGTGTTAATTTGTAAATTGTAATTACTTCACTACTATGGCCTATTTATTGCCTTACCTCCTTACTCCATTTGCACACACTGTATATAGATTTTTCTATTGTTATTGACTACTTTTGTTTATCCCACGTGTTGTTGTGTTTTTGTCGCACTGCCTTGCTTTATCTTGGCCAGGTCGCAGTTGTAAATGAGAACTTGTTCTCAACTAGCCTACCTGGTTAAATAAAGGTGAAATAAAAAAATTAACCAAAGTGCTTCTTCATTCATTACCCTGGTAAAGACAGTTATGCCGTGCTCCATGTTGGATCCAACATCCCTAACAAATTGATGTTTATAATGTGTTATTGTTTACTTGATTTACAGTAGGGTCTCGTTAGTCCGTTTGGTAACGGAGATACTTAGCTCATAATGTGTAGAGAACTGTTCCTTGGTGGATAGGCTATTGTACAACACACAGAGCTATTTTCCTTTATTCAGGACATTTAGAATGACAACACATTACAGAGTAGCCTAGTGGGATTATTCACAAAATTATCTGGTGATCAGGTTATGAATTGTCATGACAAAGACATTTTAGTTTCCATGTTTCACCTGAAATATTAAATGATTTATAGTTCTAGGTCTATGTTGTTGTTGTTAGGTGAAGTTATGGGTCCTACAGCAGGTCTATGTTGTTGCTAGGTGAAGTTATGGGCCAATTTGTTAAACACTTAATGTACAAACCCTCAGTTTCAGGCTGATGAGTGAAAGTTTCTCTAGGCTGAGGAGGTATATCCAAGCGAGCCAGAAGTGTGGAGCAAGAAGAAGAAATAGTGTGTGTGTGTGTGTGTGCGCTATTTCGGGACATAGGAGGAACTGTGAGGCGCTGTGACAGCCGCTTGATATATGATATAGGAGGGAGAGTGGGGTTAAACTCTCGTTGGGGAAAAGGCGACAAAACCAATAGATAACGGATAAGGAAAGCTATATGTAAAAATAGAACATTGATATAATAAAGTATGTTGAACTGATAAACCTGGGAAATACATAGGATACAATAAAAAGCAGTAAACGCATACACATAGTGTGTAGGCAGGAAAAACATACGAATAAAATATAAACTACAGATTTAAATAAAGTTATTTTATTCTAGCTAAGATAAAACACCCAACCGCGATATAAAGTTATAGCATAGCGCAGTAGAAACACTAGTAAAGAATAAAATATAAACTACAGAGAGTAGTTAAATAAAGCCAAGTTATTTTATTCTAAGATAAAACACCCAACCGCGATATAAAGTTATAGCATAGCGCAGTAGAAACACTAGTAAAGAATAAAATATAAACTACAGAGAGTAGTTAAATAAAACCAAGTTATTTTATTCTAAGATAAAACACCCAACCGCGATATAAAGTTATAGCATAGCGCAGTAGAAACACTAGTAAAGAATAAAATACCATAGAGCTGCTGGTTCCCTAGGGGGCCGCAGCCTAGGGGAAAAAGGATCAGATTACGATAACTAGGAGAGACAGAGAGGAGCTGGAAAAACCCTGAAAAATAGGAACTAGGACTAAGATAGACAGAATAAAATAGGAACGAAGCAATAAGAAGCAATCGGACAAACTAGCGAGCAAATAAATATAAAAAGAAAAGAATAGACATTATAAGAAAACAAAAAACAAAAGGATTGAATAAAGTAAAGCTGAGGTATAGATAACCCTCAAAATGAATAGGACAGATTCCCCCACCTTACTCCCATGGACAGATTCCCCCACCTCACTCCCATGGACAGATTCCCCCACCTCACTCCCATGGACAGATTCCCCCACCTCACTCTCATGGACAGATTCCCCCACCTCACTCCCATGGACAGATTCCCCCACCTCACTCCCATGGACAGATTCCCCCACCTTAATCCCATGGACAGATTCCCCCACCTCACTCCCATGGACAGATTCCCCCACCTCACTCCCATGGACAGATTCCCCCACCTCACTCCCATGGACAGATTCCCCCACCTCACTCCCATGGACAGATTCCCCCACCTCACTCCCATGGACAGATTCCCCCACCTCACTCCCATGGACAGATTCCCCCACCTCACTCCCATGGACAGATTCCCCCACCTCACTCCCATGGACAGATTCCCCCACCTCACTCCCATGGACAGATTCCCCCACCTCACTCCCATGGACAGATTCCCCCACCTCACTCCCATGGACAGATTCCCCCACCTCACTCCCATGGACAGATTCCCCCACCTCACTCCCATGGACAGATTCCCCCACCTCACTCCCATGGACAGATTCCCCCACCTCACTCCCATGGACAGATTCCCCCACCTCACTCCCATGGACAGATTCCCCCACCTCACTCCCATGGACAGATTCCCCCACCTCACTCCCATGGACAGATTCCCCCACCTCACTCCCATGGACAGATTCCCCCACCTTACTCCCATGGACAGATTCCCCCACCTTACTCCCATGGACAGATTCCCCCACCACACTCCCATGGACAGATTCCCCCACCACACTCCCATGGACAGATTCCCCCACCTTACTCCCATGGACAGATTCCCCCACCTTACTCCCATGGACAGATTCCCCCACCTTACTCCCATGGACAGATTCCCCCACCTTACTCCCATGGACAGATTCCCATGAGGAAAAGGGAGAACGAACACCCACCTTACTCCCATGGACAGATTCCCATGAGGAAAAGGGAGAACGAACCCCCAGCTTACTCCCATGGACAGATTCCCATGAGGAAAAGGGAGAACGAACCCCCACCTTACTCCCATGGACAGATTCCCATGAGGAAAAGGGAGAACGAACCCCCACCTTACTCCCATGGACAGATTCCCATGAGGAAAAGGGAGAACGAACCCCCACCTTACTCCCATGGACAGATTCCCATGAGGAAAAGGGAGAACGAACCCCCACCTTACTCCCATGGACAGATTCCCATGAGGAAGAGGGAGAACGAACACCCACCTTACTCCCATGGACAGATTCCCATGAGGAAGAGGGAGAACGAACCCCCACCTTACTCCCATGGACAGATTCCCATGAGGAAGAGGGAGAACGAACCCCCACCTTACTCCCATGGACAGATTCCCATGAGGAAGAGGGAGAACGAACCCCCACCTTACTCCCATGGACAGATTCCCATGAGGAAGAGGGAGAACGAACCCCCACCTTACTCCCATGGACTGATTCCCATGAGGAAGAGGGAGAACGAACCCCCACCTTACTCCCATGGACAGATTCCCATGATGAAGAGGGAGAACGAACCCCCACCTTACTCCCATGGACAGATTCAAAAAAGGAAGAGGGAGAACGAACCCCCACCTTACTCCCATGGACAGATTCCCATGAGGAAGAGGGAGAACGAACCCCCACCTTACTCCCATGGACAGATTCCCATGAGGAAGAGGGAGAACGAACCCCCACCTTACTCCCATGGACAGATTCCCATGAGGAAGAGGGAGAACGAACCCCCACCTTACTCCCATGGACAGATTCCCATGAGGAAGAGGGAGAACGAACCCCCACCTTACTCCCATGGACAGATTCCCATGAGGAAGAGGGAGAACGAACCCCCACCTTAGTCCCATGGACAGATTCCCATGAGGAAAAGGGAGAACGAACCCCCACCTTACTCCCATGGACAGATTCCCATGAGGAAAAGGGAGAACGAACCCCCACCTTACTCCCATGGACAGATTCCCATTAGGAAGAGGGAGAACGAACCCCCACCTTACTCCCATGGACAGAATCCCATGAGGAAAAGGGAGAACGAACCCCCACCTTACTCCCATGGACAGATTCCCATGAGGAAAAGGGAGAACGAACCCCCACCTTACTCCCATGGACAGATTCCCATGAGGAAGAGGGAGAACGAACCCCCACCTTACTCCCATGGACAGATTCCCATGAGGAAAAGGGAGAACGAACCCCCACCTTACTCCCAAGGACAGATTCCCATGAGGAAGAGGGAGAACGAACCCCCACCTTACTCCCATGGACAGATTCCCATGAGGAAGAGGGAGAACGAGCCCCCACCTTACTCCCATGGACAGATTCCCATGAGGAAGAGGGAGAACGAACCCCCACCTTACTCCCATGGACAGATTCCCATGAGGAAGAGGGAGAACGAACCCCCACCTTACTCCCATGGACAGATTCCCATGAGGAAGAGGGAGAACGAACCCCCACCTTACTCCCATGGACAGATTCCCATGAGGAAGAGGGAGAACGAACCCCCACCTTACTCCCATGGACAGATTCCCATGAGGAAAAGGGAGAACGAACCCCCACCTTACTCCCATGGACAGATTCCCATGACGAAGAGAGAGAACGAACCCCCACCTTACTCCCATGGACAGATTCCCATGAGGAAAAGGGAGAACGAACCCCCACCTTACTCCCATGGACAGATTCCCATGAGGAAGAGGGAGAACAAACCCCCACCCTACTCCCATGGACAGATTCCCATGAGGAAGAGGGAGAACAAACCCCCACCTTACTCCCATGGACAGATTCCCATGAGGAAGAGGGAGAACAAACCCCCACCTTACTCCCATGGACAGATTCCCATGAGGAAGAGGGAGAACGAACCCCCACCTTACTCCCATGGACAGATTCCCATGAGGAAGAGGGAGAACGAACCCCCACCTTACTCCCATGGACTGATTCCCATGAGGAAGAGGGAGAACAAACCCCCACCTTACTCCCATGGACAGATTCCCATGATGAAGAGGGAGAACAAACTCCCACCTTACTCCCATGGACAGATTCCCATGAGGAAAAGGGAGAACGAACCCCCACCTTACTCCCATGGACAGATTCCCATGAGGAAAAGGGAGAACGAACCCCCACCTTACTCCCATGGACAGATTCCCATGAGGAAAAGGGAGAACGAACCCCCACCTTACTCCCATGGACAGATTCCCATGAGGAAGAGGGAGAACGAACCCCCACCTTACTCCCATGGACAGATTCCCATGAGGAAAAGGGAGAACGAACCCCCACCTTTCTCCCATGGACAGATTCCCCCACCTTACTCCCATGGACAGATTCCCCCACCTTACTCCCATGGACAGATTCCCATGAGGAAGAGGGAGAACGAACCCCCACCTTACTCCCATGGACAGATTCCCATGAGGAAGAGGGAGAACGAACCCCCACCTTACTCCCATGGACAGATTCCCATGAGGAAGAGGGAGAACGAACCCCCACCTTACTCCCATGGACAGATTCCCATGAGGAAGAGGGAGAACGAACCCCCACCTTACTCCCATGGACAGATTCCCATGAGGAAAAGGGAGAACGAACCCCCACCTTACTCCCATGGACAGATTCCCATGAGGAAAAGGGAGAACGAACCCCCACCTTACTCCCATGGACAGATTCCCATGAGGAAGAGGGAGAACGAACCCCCACCTTACTCCCATGGACAGATTCCCATGAGGAAAAGGGAGAACGAACCCCCACCTTACTCCCATGGACAGATTCCCATGAGGAAAAGGGAGAACGAACCCCCACCTTACTCCCATGGACAGATTCCCATGAGGAAGAGGGAGAACGAACCCCCACCTTACTCCCATGGACAGATTCCCATGAGGAAGAGGGAGAACGAACCCCCACCTTACTCCCATGGACAGATTCCCATGAGGAAGAGGGAGAACGAACCCCCACCTTACTCCCATGGACAGATTCCCATGAGGAAGAGGGAGAACGAACCCCCACCTTACTCCCATGGACAGATTCCCATGAGGAAAAGGGAGAACGAACCCCCACCTTACTCCCATGGACAGATTCCCCCACCTTACTCCCATGGACAGATTCCCATGAGGAAGAGGGAGAACGAACCCCCACCTTACTCCCATGGACAGATTCCCATGAGGAAAAGGGAGAACGAACCCCCACCTTACTCCCATGGACAGATTCCCATGAGGAAGAGGGAGAACAAACCCCCACCTTACTCCCATGGACAGATTCCCATGAGGAAGAGGGAGAACGAACCCCCACCTTACTCCCATGGACAGATTCCCATGAGGAAGAGGGAGAACGAACCCCCACCTTACTCCCATGGACAGATTCCCAAAAGGAAGAGGGAGAACGAACCCCCACCTTACTCCCATGGACAGATTCCCATGAGGAAGAGGGAGAACGAACCCCCACCTTACTCCCATGGACAGATTCCCATGAGGAAGAGGGAGAACGAACCCCCACCTTACTCCCATGGACAGATTCCCATGAGGAAGAGGGAGAACGAACCCCCACCTTACTCCCATGGACAGATTCCCATGATGAAGAGGGAGAACAAACTCCCACCTTACTCCCATGGACAGATTCCCATGAGGAAAAGGGAGAACGAACCCCCACCTTACTCCCATGGACAGATTCCCATGAGGAAAAGGGAGAACGAACCCCCACCTTACTCCCATGGACAGATTCCCATGAGGAAAAGGGAGAACGAACCCCCACCTTACTCCCATGGACAGATTCCCATGAGGAAGAGGGAGAACGAACCCCCACCTTACTCCCATGGACAGATTCCCATGAGGAAAAGGGAGAACGAACCCCCACCTTACTCCCATGGACAGATTCCCCCACCTTACTCCCATGGACAGATTCCCCCACCTTACTCCCATGGACAGATTCCCCCACCTTACTCCCTTGGACAGATTCCCATGAGGAAGAGGGAGAACGAACCCCCACCTTACTCCCATGGACAGATTCCCATGAGGAAGAGGGAGAACGAACCCCCACCTTACTCCCATGGACAGATTCCCATGAGGAAGAGGGAGAACGAACCCCCACCTTACTCCCATGGACAGATTCCCATGAGGAAGAGGGAGAACGAACCCCCACCTTACTCCCATGGACAGATTCCCATGAGGAAGAGGGAGAACGAACCCCCACCTTACTCCCATGGACAGATTCCCATGAGGAAGAGGGAGAACGAACCCCCACCTTACTCCCATGGACAGATTCCCATGAGGAAAAGGGAGAACGAACCCCCACCTTACTCCCATGGACAGATTCCCATGAGGAAGAGGGAGAACGAACCCCCACCTTACTCCCATGGACAGATTCCCATGAGGAAGAGGGAGAACTAACCCCCACCTTACTCCCATGGACAGATTCCCATGAGGAAGAGGGAGAACGAACCCCCACCTTACTCCCATGGACAGATTCCCATGAGGAAGAGGGAGAACGAACCCCCACCTTACTCCCATGGACAGATTCCCATGAGGAAGAGGGAGAACGAACCCCCACCTTACTCCCATGGACAGATTCCCATGAGGAAGAGGGAGAACGAACCCCCACCTTACTCCCATGGACAGATTCCCATGAGGAAGAGGGAGAACGAACCCCCACCTTAGTCCCATGGACAGATTCCCATGAGGAAAAGGGAGAACGAACCCCCACCTTACTCCCATGGACAGATTCCCATGAGGAAAAGGGAGAACGAACCCCCACCTTACTCCCATGGACAGATTCCCATTAGGAAGAGGGAGAACGAACCCCCACCTTACTCCCATGGACAGAATCCCATGAGGAAAAGGGAGAACGAACCCCCACCTTACTCCCATGGACAGATTCCCATGAGGAAAAGGGAGAACGAACCCCCACCTTACTCCCATGGACAGATTCCCATGAGGAAGAGGGAGAACGAACCCCCACCTTACTCCCATGGACAGATTCCCATGAGGAAAAGGGAGAACGAACCCCCACCTTACTCCCAAGGACAGATTCCCATGAGGAAGAGGGAGAACGAACCCCCACCTTACTCCCATGGACAGATTCCCATGAGGAAGAGGGAGAACGAGCCCCCACCTTACTCCCATGGACAGATTCCCATGAGGAAGAGGGAGAACGAACCCCCACCTTACTCCCATGGACAGATTCCCATGAGGAAGAGGGAGAACGAACCCCCACCTTACTCCCATGGACAGATTCCCATGAGGAAGAGGGAGAACGAACCCCCACCTTACTCCCATGGACAGATTCCCATGAGGAAGAGGGAGAACGAACCCCCACCTTACTCCCATGGACAGATTCCCATGAGGAAAAGGGAGAACGAACCCCCACCTTACTCCCATGGACAGATTCCCATGACGAAGAGAGAGAACGAACCCCCACCTTACTCCCATGGACAGATTCCCATGAGGAAAAGGGAGAACGAACCCCCACCTTACTCCCATGGACAGATTCCCATGAGGAAGAGGGAGAACAAACCCCCACCCTACTCCCATGGACAGATTCCCATGAGGAAGAGGGAGAACAAACCCCCACCTTACTCCCATGGACAGATTCCCATGAGGAAGAGGGAGAACAAACCCCCACCTTACTCCCATGGACAGATTCCCATGAGGAAGAGGGAGAACGAACCCCCACCTTACTCCCATGGACTGATTCCCATGAGGAAGAGGGAGAACAAACCCCCACCTTACTCCCATGGACAGATTCCCATGATGAAGAGGGAGAACAAACTCCCACCTTACTCCCATGGACAGATTCCCATGAGGAAAAGGGAGAACGAACCCCCACCTTACTCCCATGGACAGATTCCCATGAGGAAAAGGGAGAACGAACCCCCACCTTACTCCCATGGACAGATTCCCATGAGGAAAAGGGAGAACGAACCCCCACCTTACTCCCATGGACAGATTCCCATGAGGAAGAGGGAGAACGAACCCCCACCTTACTCCCATGGACAGATTCCCATGAGGAAAAGGGAGAACGAACCCCCACCTTTCTCCCATGGACAGATTCCCCCACCTTACTCCCATGGACAGATTCCCCCACCTTACTCCCATGGACAGATTCCCATGAGGAAGAGGGAGAACGAACCCCCACCTTACTCCCATGGACAGATTCCCATGAGGAAGAGGGAGAACGAACCCCCACCTTACTCCCATGGACAGATTCCCATGAGGAAGAGGGAGAACGAACCCCCACCTTACTCCCATGGACAGATTCCCATGAGGAAGAGGGAGAACGAACCCCCACCTTACTCCCATGGACAGATTCCCATGAGGAAAAGGGAGAACGAACCCCCACCTTACTCCCATGGACAGATTCCCATGAGGAAAAGGGAGAACGAACCCCCACCTTACTCCCATGGACAGATTCCCATGAGGAAGAGGGAGAACGAACCCCCACCTTACTCCCATGGACAGATTCCCATGAGGAAAAGGGAGAACGAACCCCCACCTTACTCCCATGGACAGATTCCCATGAGGAAAAGGGAGAACGAACCCCCACCTTACTCCCATGGACAGATTCCCATGAGGAAGAGGGAGAACGAACCCCCACCTTACTCCCATGGACAGATTCCCATGAGGAAGAGGGAGAACGAACCCCCACCTTACTCCCATGGACAGATTCCCATGAGGAAGAGGGAGAACGAACCCCCACCTTACTCCCATGGACAGATTCCCATGAGGAAGAGGGAGAACGAACCCCCACCTTACTCCCATGGACAGATTCCCATGAGGAAAAGGGAGAACGAACCCCCACCTTACTCCCATGGACAGATTCCCCCACCTTACTCCCATGGACAGATTCCCATGAGGAAGAGGGAGAACGAACCCCCACCTTACTCCCATGGACAGATTCCCATGAGGAAAAGGGAGAACGAACCCCCACCTTACTCCCATGGACAGATTCCCATGAGGAAGAGGGAGAACAAACCCCCACCTTACTCCCATGGACAGATTCCCATGAGGAAGAGGGAGAACGAACCCCCACCTTACTCCCATGGACAGATTCCCATGAGGAAGAGGGAGAACGAACCCCCACCTTACTCCCATGGACAGATTCCCAAAAGGAAGAGGGAGAACGAACCCCCACCTTACTCCCATGGACAGATTCCCATGAGGAAGAGGGAGAACGAACCCCCACCTTACTCCCATGGACAGATTCCCATGAGGAAGAGGGAGAACGAACCCCCACCTTACTCCCATGGACAGATTCCCATGAGGAAGAGGGAGAACGAACCCCCACCTTACTCCCATGGACAGATTCCCATGATGAAGAGGGAGAACAAACTCCCACCTTACTCCCATGGACAGATTCCCATGAGGAAAAGGGAGAACGAACCCCCACCTTACTCCCATGGACAGATTCCCATGAGGAAAAGGGAGAACGAACCCCCACCTTACTCCCATGGACAGATTCCCATGAGGAAAAGGGAGAACGAACCCCCACCTTACTCCCATGGACAGATTCCCATGAGGAAGAGGGAGAACGAACCCCCACCTTACTCCCATGGACAGATTCCCATGAGGAAAAGGGAGAACGAACCCCCACCTTACTCCCATGGACAGATTCCCCCACCTTACTCCCATGGACAGATTCCCCCACCTTACTCCCATGGACAGATTCCCCCACCTTACTCCCTTGGACAGATTCCCATGAGGAAGAGGGAGAACGAACCCCCACCTTACTCCCATGGACAGATTCCCATGAGGAAGAGGGAGAACGAACCCCCACCTTACTCCCATGGACAGATTCCCATGAGGAAGAGGGAGAACGAACCCCCACCTTACTCCCATGGACAGATTCCCATGAGGAAGAGGGAGAACGAACCCCCACCTTACTCCCATGGACAGATTCCCATGAGGAAGAGGGAGAACGAACCCCCACCTTACTCCCATGGACAGATTCCCATGAGGAAGAGGGAGAACGAACCCCCACCTTACTCCCATGGACAGATTCCCATGAGGAAAAGGGAGAACGAACCCCCACCTTACTCCCATGGACAGATTCCCATGAGGAAGAGGGAGAACGAACCCCCACCTTACTCCCATGGACAGATTCCCATGAGGAAGAGGGAGAACGAACCCCCACCTTACTCCCATGGACAGATTCCCATGAGGAAGAGGGAGAACGAACCCCCACCTTACTCCCATGGACAGATTCCCATGAGGAAAAGGGAGAACGAACCCCCACCTTACTCCCATGGACAGATTCCCATGAGGAAAAGGGAGAACGAACCCCCACCTTACTCCCATGGACAGATTCCCATGAGGAAGAGGGAGAACGAACCCCCACCTTACTCCCATGGACAGATTCCCATGAGGAAAAGGGAGAACGAACCCCCACCTTACTCCCATGGACAGATTCCCATGAGGAAAAGGGAGAACGAACCCCCACCTTACTCCCATGGACAGATTCCCATGAGGAAGAGGGAGAACGAACCCCCACCTTACTCCCATGGACAGATTCCCATGAGGAAGAGGGAGAACGAACCCCCACCTTACTCCCATGGACAGATTCCCATGAGGAAGAGGGAGAACGAACCCCCACCTTACTCCCATGGACAGATTCCCATGAGGAAGAGGGAGAACGAACCCCCACCTTACTCCCATGGACAGATTCCCATGAGGAAAAGGGAGAACGAACCCCCACCTTACTCCCATGGACAGATTCCCATGAGGAAAAGGGAGAACGAACCCCCACCTTACTCCCATGGACAGATTCCCATGAGGAAAAGGGAGAACGAACCCCCACCTTACTCCCATGGAAAGATTCCCATGAGGAAGAGGGAGAACAAACCCCCACCTTACTCCCATGGACAGATTCCCATGAGGAAGAGGGAGAACGAACCCCCACCTTACTCCCATGGACAGATTCCCATGAGGAAGAGGGAGAACGAACCCCCACCTTACTCCCATGGACAGATTCCCATGAGGAAGAGGGAGAACGAACCCCCACCTTACTCCCATGGACAGATTCCCATGAGGAAGAGGAAGAACAAACCCCCACCTTACTCCCATGTACAGATTCCCCCACCTTACTCCCATGGACAGATTCCCATGAGGAAGAGGGAGAACGAACCCCCACCTTACTCCCATGGACAGATTCCCATGAGGAAAAGGGAGAACGAACCCCCACCTTACTCCCATGGACAGATTCCCATGAGGAAGAGGGAGAACAAACCCCCACCTTACTCCCATGGACAGATTCCCATGAGGAAGAGGGAGAACGAACCCCCACCTTACTCCCATGGACAGATTCCCATGAGGAAGAGGGAGAACGAACCCCCACCTTACTCCCATGGACAGATTCCCAAAAGGAAGAGGGAGAACGAACCCCCACCTTACTCCCATGGACAGATTCCCATGAGGAAGAGGGAGAATGAACCCCCACCTTACTCCCATGGACAGATTCCCATGAGGAAGAGGGAGAACGAACCCCCACCTTACTCCCATGGACAGATTCCCATGAGGAAGAGGGAGAACGAACCCCCACCTTACTCCCATGGACAGATTCCCATGAGGAAGAGGGAGAACGAACCCCCACCTTACTCCCATGGACAGATTCCCATGAGGAAGAGGGAGAACGAACCCCCACCTTACTCCCATGGACAGATTCCCATGAGGAAGAGGGAGAACGAACCCCCACCTTTCTCCCATGGACAGATTCCCATGAGGAAGAGGGAGAACGAACCCCCACCTTACTCCCATGGACAGATTCCCATGAGGAAGAGGGAGAACGAACCCCCACCTTACTCCCATGGACAGATTCCCATGAGGAAGAGGGAGAACGAACCCCCACCTTACTCCCATGGACAGATTCCCATGAGGAAAAGGGAGAACGAACCCCCACCTTACTCCCATGGACAGATTCCCATGAGGAAAAGGGAGAACGAACCCCCACCTTACTCCCATGGACAGATTCCCATGAGGAAGAGGGAGAACGAACCCCCACCTTACTCCCATGGACAGATTCCCATGAGGAAAAGGGAGAACGAACCCCCACCTTACTCCCATGGACAGATTCCCATGAGGAAAAGGAAGAACGAACCCCCACCTTACTCCCATGGACAGATTCCCATGAGGAAGAGGGAGAACGAACCCCCACCTTACTCAAATGGACAGATTCCCATGACGAAGAGAGAGAACGAACCCCCACCTTACTCCCATGGACAGATTCCCATGAGGAAAAGGGAGAACGAACCCCCACCTTACTCCCATGGACAGATTTCCATGTGGAATAGGGAGAACGAACCCCCACCTTACTCCCATGGACAGATTCCCATGAGGAAGAGGGAGAACAAACCCCCACCTTACTCCCATGGACAGATTCCCATGAGGAAGAGGGAGAATAAACCCCCACCTTAATCCCATGGACAGATTCCAATGAGGAAGAGGGAGAACAAACCCCCACCTTACTCCCATGGACAGATTCCCATGAGGAAGAGGGAGAACGAACCCCCACCTTACTCCCATGGACAGATTCCCATGAGGAAGAGGGAGAACGAACCCCCACCTTACTCCCATGGACTGATTCCCATGAGGAAGAGGGAGAACGAACCCCCACCTTACTCCCATGGACAGATTCCCATGAGGAAGAGGGAGAACGAACCCCCACCTTACTCCCATGGACTGATTCCCATGAGGAAGAGGGAGAACGAACCCCCACCTTACTCCCATGGACAGATTCCCATGAGGAAGAGGGAGAACGAACCCCCACCTTACTCCCATGGACAGATTCCCATGAGGAAAAGGGAGAACGAACCCCCACCTTACTCCCATGGACAGATTCCCATGATGAAGAGGGAGAACGAACCCCCACCTTACTCCCATGGACAGATTCCCATGAGGAAAAGGGAGAACGAACCCCCACCTTACTCCCATGGACAGATTCCCATGAGGAAAAGGGAGAACGAACCCCCACCTTACTCCCATGGACAGATTCCCATGAGGAAAAAGGAGAACGAACCCCCACCTTACTCCCATGGACAGATTCCCATGAGGAAAAGGGAGAACGAACCCCCACCTTACTCCCATGGACAGATTCCCATGAGGAAAAGGGAGAACGAACCCCCACCTTACTCCCATGGACAGATTCCCATGAGGAAAAGGGAGAACGAACCCCCACCTTACTCCCATGGACAGAGTCCCATGAGGAAGAGGGAGAACGAACCCCCACCTTACTCCCATGGACAGATTCCCATGAGGAAAAGGGAGAACGAACCCCCACCTTACTCCCATGGACAGATTCCCATGAGGAAAAGGGAGAACGAACCCCCACCTTACTCCCATGGACAGATTCCCATGAGGAAGAGGGAGAACGAACCCCCACCTTACTCCCATGGACAGATTCCCATGAGGAAAAGGGAGAACGAACCCCCACCTTACTCCCATGGACAGATTCCCGTGAGGAAGAGGGAGAACGAACCCCCACCTTACTCCCATGGACAGATTCCCATGAGGAAAAGGGAGAACGAACCCCCACCTTACTCCCATGGACAGATTCCCATGAGGAAGAGGGAGAACGAACCCCCACCTTACTCCCATGGACAGATTCCCATGAGGAAAAGGGAGAACGAACCCCCACCTTACTCCCATGGACAGATTCCCCCACCTTACTCCCATGGACAGATTCCCCCACCTTACTCCCATGGACAGATTCCCCCACCTTACTCCCATGGACAGATTCCCCCACCTTACTCCCATGGACAGATTCCCATGAGGAAGAGGGAGAACGAACCCCCACCTTACTCCCATGGACAGATTCCCATGAGGAAGAGGGAGAACGAACCCCCACCTTACTCCCATGGACAGATTCCCCCACCTTACTCCCATGGACAGATTCCCATGAGGAAGAGGGAGAACGAACCCCCACCTTACTCCCATGGACAGATTCCCATGAGGAAGAGGGAGAACGAACCCCCACCTTACGCCCATGGACAGATTCCCATGAGGAAGAGGGAGAACGAACCCCCACCTTACTCCCATGGACAGATTCCCATGAGGAAGAGGGAAAACGAACCCCCACCTTACTCCCATGGACAGATTCCCCCACCTTACTCCCATGGACAGATTCCCATGAGGAAGAGGGAGAACGAACCCCCACCTTACTCCCATGGACAGATTCCCATGAGGAAGAGGGAGAACAAACCCCCACCTTACTCCCATGGACAGATTCCCCCACCTTACTCCCATGGACAGATTCCCATGAGGAAGAGGGAGAACGAACCCCCACCTTACTCCCATGGACAGATTCCCATGAGGAAGAGGAAGAACAAACCCCCACCTTACTCCCATGTACAGATTCCCCCACCTTACTCCCATGGACAGATTCCCATGAGGAAGAGGGAGAACGAACCCCCACCTTACTCCCATGGACAGATTCCCATGAGGAAAAGGGAGAACGAACCCCCACCTTACTCCCATGGACAGATTCCCATGAGGAAGAGGGAGAACAAACCCCCACCTTACTCCCATGGACAGATTCCCATGAGGAAGAGGGAGAACGAACCCCCACCTTACTCCCATGGACAGATTCCCATGAGGAAGAGGGAGAACGAACCCCCACCTTACTCCCATGGACAGATTCCCAAAAGGAAGAGGGAGAACGAACCCCCACCTTACTCCCATGGACAGATTCCCATGAGGAAGAGGGAGAATGAACCCCCACCTTACTCCCATGGACAGATTCCCATGAGGAAGAGGGAGAACGAACCCCCACCTTACTCCCATGGACAGATTCCCATGAGGAAGAGGGAGAACGAACCCCCACCTTACTCCCATGGACAGATTCCCATGAGGAAGAGGGAGAACGAACCCCCACCTTTCTCCCATGGACAGATTCCCATGAGGAAGAGGGAGAACGAACCCCCACCTTACTCCCATGGACAGATTCCCATGAGGAAGAGGGAGAACGAACCCCCACCTTACTCCCATGGACAGATTCCCATGAGGAAGAGGGAGAACGAACCCCCACCTTACTCCCATGGACAGATTCCCATGAGGAAAAGGGAGAACGAACCCCCACCTTACTCCCATGGACAGATTCCCATGAGGAAAAGGGAGAACGAACCCCCACCTTACTCCCATGGACAGATTCCCATGAGGAAGAGGGAGAACGAACCCCCACCTTACTCCCATGGACAGATTCCCATGAGGAAAAGGGAGAACGAACCCCCACCTTACTCCCATGGACAGATTCCCATGAGGAAAAGGAAGAACGAACCCCCACCTTACTCCCATGGACAGATTCCCATGAGGAAGAGGGAGAACGAACCCCCACCTTACTCAAATGGACAGATTCCCATGACGAAGAGAGAGAACGAACCCCCACCTTACTCCCATGGACAGATTCCCATGAGGAAAAGGGAGAACGAACCCCCACCTTACTCCCATGGACAGATTTCCATGTGGAATAGGGAGAACGAACCCCCACCTTACTCCCATGGACAGATTCCCATGAGGAAGAGGGAGAACAAACCCCCACCTTACTCCCATGGACAGATTCCCATGAGGAAGAGGGAGAATAAACCCCCACCTTAATCCCATGGACAGATTCCAATGAGGAAGAGGGAGAACAAACCCCCACCTTACTCCCATGGACAGATTCCCATGAGGAAGAGGGAGAACGAACCCCCACCTTACTCCCATGGACAGATTCCCATGAGGAAGAGGGAGAACGAACCCCCACCTTACTCCCATGGACTGATTCCCATGAGGAAGAGGGAGAACGAACCCCCACCTTACTCCCATGGACAGATTCCCATGAGGAAGAGGGAGAACGAACCCCCACCTTACTCCCATGGACTGATTCCCATGAGGAAGAGGGAGAACGAACCCCCACCTTACTCCCATGGACAGATTCCCATGAGGAAGAGGGAGAACGAACCCCCACCTTACTCCCATGGACAGATTCCCATGAGGAAAAGGGAGAACGAACCCCCACCTTACTCCCATGGACAGATTCCCATGATGAAGAGGGAGAACGAACCCCCACCTTACTCCCATGGACAGATTCCCATGAGGAAAAGGGAGAACGAACCCCCACCTTACTCCCATGGACAGATTCCCATGAGGAAAAGGGAGAACGAACCCCCACCTTACTCCCATGGACAGATTCCCATGAGGAAAAGGGAGAACGAACCCCCACCTTACTCCCATGGACAGATTCCCATGAGGAAAAGGGAGAACGAACCCCCACCTTACTCCCATGGACAGATTCCCATGAGGAAAAGGGAGAACGAACCCCCACCTTACTCCCATGGACAGATTCCCATGAGGAAAAGGGAGAACGAACCCCCACCTTACTCCCATGGACAGAGTCCCATGAGGAAGAGGGAGAACGAACCCCCACCTTACTCCCATGGACAGATTCCCATGAGGAAAAGGGAGAACGAACCCCCACCTTACTCCCATGGACAGATTCCCATGAGGAAAAGGGAGAACGAACCCCCACCTTACTCCCATGGACAGATTCCCATGAGGAAGAGGGAGAACGAACCCCCACCTTACTCCCATGGACAGATTCCCATGAGGAAAAGGGAGAACGAACCCCCACCTTACTCCCATGGACAGATTCCCGTGAGGAAGAGGGAGAACGAACCCCCACCTTACTCCCATGGACAGATTCCCATGAGGAAAAGGGAGAACGAACCCCCACCTTACTCCCATGGACAGATTCCCATGAGGAAGAGGGAGAACGAACCCCCACCTTACTCCCATGGACAGATTCCCATGAGGAAAAGGGAGAACGAACCCCCACCTTACTCCCATGGACAGATTCCCCCACCTTACTCCCATGGACAGATTCCCCCACCTTACTCCCATGGACAGATTCCCCCACCTTACTCCCATGGACAGATTCCCCCACCTTACTCCCATGGACAGATTCCCATGAGGAAGAGGGAGAACGAACCCCCACCTTACTCCCATGGACAGATTCCCATGAGGAAGAGGGAGAACGAACCCCCACCTTACTCCCATGGACAGATTCCCCCACCTTACTCCCATGGACAGATTCCCATGAGGAAGAGGGAGAACGAACCCCCACCTTACTCCCATGGACAGATTCCCATGAGGAAGAGGGAGAACGAACCCCCACCTTACGCCCATGGACAGATTCCCATGAGGAAGAGGGAGAACGAACCCCCACCTTACTCCCATGGACAGATTCCCATGAGGAAGAGGGAAAACGAACCCCCACCTTACTCCCATGGACAGATTCCCCCACCTTACTCCCATGGACAGATTCCCATGAGGAAGAGGGAGAACGAACCCCCACCTTACTCCCATGGACAGATTCCCATGAGGAAGAGGGAGAACAAACCCCCACCTTACTCCCATGGACAGATTCCCCCACCTTACTCCCATGGACAGATTCCCATGAGGAAGAGGGAGAACGAACCCCCACCTTACTCCCATGGACAGATTCCCATGAGGAAAAGGGAGAACGAACCCCCACCTTACTCCCATGGACAGATTCCCATGAGGAAGAGGGAGAACAAACCCCCACCTTACTCCCATGGACAGATTCCCATGAGGAAGAGGGAGAACGAACCCCCACCTTACTCCCATGGACAGATTCCCATGAGGAAGAGGGAGAACGAACCCCCACCTTACTCCCATGGACAGATTCCCAAAAGGAAGAGGGAGAACGAACCCCCACCTTACTCCCATGGACAGATTCCCATGAGGAAGAGGGAGAACGAACCCCCACCTTACTCCCATGGACAGATTCCCATGAGGAAGAGGGAGAACGAACCCCCACCTTACTCCCATGGACAGATTCCCATGAGGAAGAGGGAGAACGAACCCCCACCTTACTCCCATGGACAGATTCCCATGATGAAGAGGGAGAACAAACTCCCACCTTACTCCCATGGACAGATTCCCATGAGGAAAAGGGAGAACGAACCCCCACCTTACTCCCATGGACAGATTCCCATGAGGAAAAGGGAGAACGAACCCCCACCTTACTCCCATGGACAGATTCCCATGAGGAAAAGGGAGAACGAACCCCCACCTTACTCCCATGGACAGATTCCCATGAGGAAGAGGGAGAACGAACCCCCACCTTACTCCCATGGACAGATTCCCATGAGGAAAAGGGAGAACGAACCCCCACCTTACTCCCATGGACAGATTCCCCCACCTTACTCCCATGGACAGATTCCCCCACCTTACTCCCATGGACAGATTCCCCCACCTTACTCCCATGGACAGATTCCCATGAGGAAGAGGGAGAACGAACCCCCACCTTACTCCCATGGACAGATTCCCATGAGGAAGAGGGAGAACGAACCCCCACCTTACTCCCATGGACAGATTCCCATGAGGAAGAGGGAGAACGAACCCCCACCTTACTCCCATGGACAGATTCCCATGAGGAAGAGTGAGAACGAACCCCCACCTTACTCCCATGGACAGATTCCCATGAGGAAAAGGGAGAACGAACCCCCACCTTACTCCCATGGACAGATTCCCATGAGGAAAAGGGAGAACGAACCCCCACCTTACTCCCATGGACAGATTCCCATGAGGAAGAGGGAGAACGAACCCCCACCTTACTCCCATGGACAGATTCCCATGAGGAAAAGGGAGAACGAACCCCCACCTTACTCCATTGGACAGATTCCCATGAGGAAAAGGGAGAACGAACCCCCACCTTACTCCCATGGACAGATTCCCATGAGGAAGAGGGAGAACGAACCCCCACCTTACTCCCATGGACAGATTCCCATGAGGAAGAGGGAGAACGAACCCCCACCTTACTCCCATGGACAGATTCCCATGAGGAAGAGGGAGAACGAACCCCCACCTTACTCCCATGGACAGATTCCCATGAGGAAGAGGGAGAACGATCCCCCACCTTACTCCCATGGACAGATTCCCATGAGGAAAAGGGAGAACGAACCCCCACCTTACTCCCATGGACAGATTCCCATGAGGAAAAGGGAGAACGAACCCCCACCTTACTCCCATGGACAGATTCCCATGAGGAAAAGGGAGAACGAACCCCCACCTTACTCCCATGGAAAGATTCCCATGAGGAAGAGGGAGAACGAACCCCCACCTTACTCCCATGGACAGATTCCCATGAGGAAGAGGGAGAACGAACCCCAACCTTACTCCCATGGACAGATTCCCATGAGGAAGAGGGAGAACGAACCCCCACCTTACTCCCATGGACAGATTCCCATGAGGAAGAGGGAGAACGAACCCCCACCTTACTCCCATGGACAGATTCCCATGAGGAAGAGGGAGAACAAACCCCCACCTTACTCCCATGGACAGATTCCCCCACCTTACTCCCATGGACAGATTCCCATGAGGAAGAGGGAGAACGAACCCCCACCTTACTCCCATGGACAGATTCCCATGAGGAAAAGGGAGAACGAACCCCCACCTTACTCCCATGGACAGATTCCCATGAGGAAGAGGGAGAACAAACCCCCACCTTACTCCCATGGACAGATTCCCATGAGGAAGAGGGAGAACGAACCCCCACCTTACTCCCATGGACAGATTCCCATGAGGAAGAGGGAGAACGAACCCCCACCTTACTCCCATGGACAGATTCCCAAAAGGAAGAGGGAGAACGAACCCCCACCTTACTCCCATGGACAGATTCCCATGAGGAAGAGGGAGAACGAACCCCCACCTTACTCCCATGGACAGATTCCCATGAGGAAGAGGGAGAACGAACCCCCACCTTACTCCCATGGACAGATTCCCATGAGGAAGAGGGAGAACGAACCCCCACCTTACTCCCATGGACAGATTCCCATGAGGAAGAGGGAGAACGAACCCCCACCTTACTCCCATGGACAGATTCCCATGAGGAAGAGGGAGAACGAACCCCCACCTTACT
Organism: Salmo salar; assembly: GCF_965601325.2. Classification (NCBI taxonomy): domain Eukaryota; kingdom Metazoa; phylum Chordata; class Actinopteri; order Salmoniformes; family Salmonidae; genus Salmo; species Salmo salar. The sequence goes on from NW_027675396.1 coordinate 1,088,908, forward strand.
CCCATGGACAGATTCCCATGAGGAAGAGGGAGAACGAACCCCCACCTTTCTCCCACGGACAGATTCCCATGAGGAAGAGGGAGAACGAACCCCCACCTTACTCCCATGGACAGATTCCCATGAGGAAGAGGGAGAACGAACCCCCACCTTACTCCCATGGACAGATTCCCATGAGGAAGAGGGAGAACGAACCCCCACCTTACTCCCATGGACAGATTCCCATGAGGAAAAGGGAGAACGAACCCCCACCTTACTCCCATGGACAGATTCCCATGAGGAAAAGGGAGAACGAACCCCCACCTTACTCCCATGGACAGATTCCCATGAGGAAGAGGGAGAACGAACCCCCACCTTACTCCCATGGACAGATTCCCATGAGGAAGAGGGAGAACGAACCCCCACCTTACTCCCATGGACAGATTCCCATGAGGAAAAGGGAGAACGAACCCCCACCTTACTCCCATGGACAGATTCCCATGAGGAAAAGGAAGAACGAACCCCCACCTTACTCCCATGGACAGATTCCCATGAGGAAGAGGGAGAACGAACCCCCACCTTACTCAAATGGACAGATTCCCATGACGAAGAGAGAGAACGAACCCCCACCTTACTCCCATGGACAGATTCCCATGAGGAAAAGGGAGAACGAACCCCCACCTTACTCCCATGGACAGATTTCCATGTGGAATAGGGAGAACGAACCCCCACCTTACTCCCATGGACAGATTCCCATGAGGAAGAGGGAGAACAAACCCCCACCTTACTCCCATGGACAGATTCCCATGAGGAAGAGGGAGAATAAACCCCCACCTTAATCCCATGGACAGATTCCCATGAGGAAGAGGGAGAACAAACCCCCACCTTACTCCCATGGACAGATTCCCATGAGGAAGAGGGAGAACGAACCCCCACCTTACTCCCATGGACAGATTCCCATGAGGAAGAGGGAGAACGAACCCCCACCTTACTCCCATGGACTGATTCCCATGAGGAAGAGGGAGAACGAACCCCCACCTTACTCCCATGGACAGATTCCCATGAGGAAGAGGGAGAACGAACCCCCACCTTACTCCCATGGACTGATTCCCATGAGGAAGAGGGAGAACGAACCCCCACCTTACTCCCATGGACAGATTCCCATGAGGAAGAGGGAGAACGAACCCCCACCTTACTCCCATGGACAGATTCCCATGAGGAAAAGGGAGAACGAACCCCCACCTTACTCCCATGGACAGATTCCCATGATGAAGAGGGAGAACGAACCCCCACCTTACTCCCATGGACAGATTCCCATGAGGAAAAGGGAGAACGAACCCCCACCTTACTCCCATGGACAGATTCCCATGAGGAAAAGGGAGAACGAACCCCCACCTTACTCCCATGGACAGATTCCCATGAGGAAAAGGGAGAACGAACCCCCACCTTACTCCCATGGACAGATTCCCATGAGGAAAAGGGAGAACGAACCCCCACCTTACTCCCATGGACAGAGTCCCATGAGGAAGAGGGAGAACGAAGCCCCACCTTACTCCCATGGACAGATTCCCATGAGGAAAAGGGAGAACGAACCCCCACCTTACTCCCATGGACAGATTCCCATGAGGAAAAGGGAGAACGAACCCCCACCTTACTCCCATGGACAGATTCCCATGAGGAAAAGGGAGAACGAACCCCCACCTTACTCCCATGGACAGATTCCCATGAGGAAGAGGGAGAACGAACCCCCACCTTACTCCCATGGACAGATTCCCATGAGGAAAAGGGAGAACGAACCCCCACCTTACTCCCATGGACAGATTCCCATGAGGAAAAGGGAGAACGAACCCCCACCTTACTCCCATGGACAGATTCCCGTGAGGAAGAGGGAGAACGAACCCCCACCTTACTCCCATGGACAGTTTCCCATGAGGAAAAGGGAGAACGAACCCCCACCTTACTCCCATGGACAGATTCCCATGAGGAAGAGGGAGAACGAACCCCCACCTTACTCCCATGGACAGATTCCCATGAGGAAAAGGGAGAACGAACCCCCACCTTACTCCCATGGACAGATTCCCCCACCTTACTCCCATGGACAGATTCCCCCACCTTACTCCCATGGACAGATTCCCCCACCTTACTCCCATGGACAGATTCCCCCACCTTACTCCCATGGACAGATTCCCATGAGTAAGAGGGAGAACGAACCCCCACCTTACTCCCATGGACAGATTCCCATGAGGAAGAGGGAGAACGAACCCCCACCTTACTCCCATGGACAGATTCCCCCACCTTACTCCCATGGACAGATTCCCATGAGGAAGAGGGAGAACGAACCCCCACCTTACTCCCATGGACAGATTCCCATGAGGAAGAGGGAGAACGAACCCCCACCTTACGCCCATGGACAGATTCCCATGAGGAAGAGGGAGAACGAACCCCCACCTTACTCCCATGGACAGATTCCCATGAGGAAGAGGGAAAACGAACCCCCACCTTACTCCCATGGACAGATTCCCCCACCTTACTCCCATGGACAGATTCCCATGAGGAAGAGGGAGAACGAACCCCCACCTTACTCCCATGGACAGATTCCCATGAGGAAAAGGGAGAACGAACCCCCACCTTACTCCCATGGACAGATTCCCATGAGGAAAAGGGAGAACGAACCCCCACCTTACTCCCATGGACAGATTCCCATGAGGAAGAGGGAGAACGAACCCCCACCTTACTCCCATGGACAGATTCCCATGAGGAAGAGGGAGAACAAACCCCCACCTTACTCCCATGGACAGATTCCCATGAGGAAAAGGGAGAACGAACCCCCATGGTAACTGGACACATGGAAATAAGAGGAACGGTAGAAGTAACGGAGGAAGAGGGGGCCTGCACACCTGGAGCAGAATGCGCACCCTCTCACTCAACAGGAAGAGGCCCAACAAAAACAAAGAGACACACAAGAATTGAAGAAGAAGGTTTCAATTGCTATGGTGGATTGATGAAAACCCTGAAAGCAATGGAAACAGAAATAGGGAAAAAGGAAACATTGAAACACAAAAGAAGGAAGAAAAGAAAAGGACCAGAAGAAAGAGCAACCAAGGAAGCCCTTTTAAACACCAGAGGAATCCCAAATAGGGGACAGTCTTGGTGAAGAATCTGAAGAAGAGGAAGAAAGTGGTAGACTTGGTATAAATCAACTAGAAAGAAGAAGTAAACTATTAACACAACAGATACAAGAGGAGTATGAACGAGCACAGGAAGAATATGTACAAGAGCAAGAAAGACAAGATGAGGCGATAGCTCGCAACCTACAGGAGAGCCTGAGATATGAGCCCACAGAAACAGATCGCAGAGTACTCAGAGAAGGGGCAAAGAAGAAAGCAGGACACTAGTCTAGTTCCGAATAAACAATGTCCAATCCTGATTAAAGGAAATCAAGAACACTACATACCATGGGCTACGCAGGACCTGGAAGGGTTGGTTGCCCGGTTGCCGGACCTCCATGAGGGAGCTGGAAAGTGGATCAGGACCTTTGAATAATTTACAATGGGGAAATTGCTGGCGGTGGGCGACATAAGGGCATTGTTGGCATGGGTAACGAGCGTGCAGAGAATGGGAGAAATCATGCAGGAGGGAGGAATCAACGGCACAGAGTGGGAAGTGTCAAGGGATGGACTGATGTTTGACAGGTATAGGCCTGCCGTCTGGAGGGCCCTAAGGGCAGCATACCCAACAAAATTGGACCCCAAGGCACTAAGGGGAGAGGCCATTGGAGCTACAGAAAACCCGGCTGCATACCTGCATGGACAATTGAAAAGATGGAGAATGGAAACAGAGCAGGACCCGGAGGAAAATGAACTGATGACAACAATATTCCGGACCTCAGTGGTGGAAGCCATGCCCCAGCCAGTAAGGAACCAACTGGAGGACGTAGTGGGACTTACTTCAAAACCTTACAAAGAATTTCTGTGACTATGTAATTCACGCTGTGGAGAAACATAGAAAGGAAGAGCAGAAACAAGCTGAACAAGGAAAGGAAATCCAGAGAAGGTTGGCCCAGTTGCAGCTGGAAGAACTGACCAAGGGAAAGAAGAAAGTCCAGGCCTCGGTAACCACTCCTGTGCCCGAGATTGGAACAATGGCTGCTGTTTCCCCAGGAGGGACGCAACCGTCAACCCCCGGGCGGGCCCAAGTGCCTGCCCCATTGCCAGTAGCAAATGTGTATGCACAGCCCCCGAATTGGAATGGTGGGAATAGACAACAGAAAAACATACAGGTGGATCAAGGGAGAGGGCCCAGGAACCCGCGGGGGTCGCCTGGTGTGTGTTGGGGTTGCTACCAACCAGGACACACCAGACGTGAATGTCCCACAAACCCGTGGCAGGATCGGACTGGGGATAACACCTACAATAGGCGTCCACCAACAAACAACAGCTCCGGTGGCTGGCGGCCACCTGCTGGTGGAAACCATAATGGCTGGGGCCCTACTGGGGGATGGCAGGGCAGCCAAAACCCACCCCCGGGCCCTGTGAACCCATGGTCAGGACCCAATCAGACGTACTAGGGGTGCCCAGAGAATCCTAAAGGGGAGGGTCAGTTCCCAATTCTAACCACAAGAGCTGACCAAGAACCTGTGTTGCAGGTTCAAATAGAGAATAAAGACATACCCATGATGATATATACTGGAGCCACTTACACATGTGTGAGTTCAAATTATGCCTCTCATCTCCCCATGTCTGGTAAATATGCCAAAACAATAGGATTCTCGGGAAATACGCAGCTAATTCCAATGACCGCTCCAGTTCATCTTACTGCCAATGGTAAATCAGCCACAATCCCAATACTGGTATCAGATCAAACACCAGTTAATCTTTTAGGAAGAGATGCCCTATGCAAAATGGGTATAGAAATTAAATGTTCCCCCGACGGGGTGATAATAGAAAAAATAGGACTACAATTACCAGTGGTAAGCACAGGAGTCATGGCCAACGTATATTGGTTAGGAGGAATTGAGACAGATGTAGACAGAACAGCGAGGAGATGGGGTAAATTTATTCAGGCCCAAATACCTAAAGCCGTTAGAGCAAAAGCTGAATATCACTGCACAATGCAATTTGACCCTCATCAGGACCCATTATTAGAACAGCTCTGGGTTATGGGGGCAAATGGTAGGAAAGCACCAATTATGTCCCAATATATAATCATTGGAGAACAGGGAGCAGCCATGGATGTGATGGATGAAGATGGATCTGAATTTGTACAAAAATGGTTCAATGTTTCTGACTCTATCCCTCACATCACATTGCTGGTGAATCAAGGTTTCACATCAAAAGATCTAGGACCCATGATGAGGAAAGCTAAAAAGACAATATGGGACAAAACAGACAATCCATTGATCTTCCATTCCGAAGATAAAGCATTTATCAAGATAGTAACCACTACAATGATGATTGGCGATTCTAGGGAGATAGAGGTCAGTGCAGGCCAACAAGTAGTGTTAGGTGAAGGGATAGGGCTACTTAGTGAGCTTAGAGAAGAAATGGAAAAAAAACATACCATCAGAAGTATGGTCACAACATGACACCGACGTGGGGCTTGTCAAATCAGCAAGTCCGATCAACATAAAAGTAAAACCAGACGCCAAACTCCCCTGGAAAGCCCAGTATCCTATGAAGCCTGAAGCTGAAGAAGGAATAAATTCAACAATTGAAGGATTGATCAAGACAGGAGTATTGATTGAGATGCCAAGTGTTTGCAATACACCTTTGCTACCTGTGCTTAAAGCCGATGGTAAAAAATGGAGATTGGTACATGACTTAAGGGCTATTAATGATATAGCACAAGATTGTCCAGCGGAAGTTCCCAATCCTCACACGCTGTTGACTAACGTTCCCCCAGATGCCAAATACTTCACCGTGATTGATCTATGTGGAGCATTTTTTAGTGTCCCCCTGGCGGAGGAATGTAGGTACTTGTTTGCATTTAGGTACAGAGGAAAAACTCTGTCTTACTCTCGTCTCCCCCAAGGATTTAAAAATAGCCCGCACTTGTTCAATCAAATATTGAGAGCAGATCTAGAAGAATTAATGCTTGACGGCACTCTGATCCAATATGTAGATGACCTGTTAATCTGTGCCTCCACAGTAGAACAGTGCCACTCAGACTCACTAAAAGTACTGCAGCCGTTAGCAGACGGAGGACACAAGGTCTCTAAAACAAAATTACAGTACTGTCAACCCCAGGTTGAGTACTTAGGCAGAACAATAGCCCATGGAACCAAAGCCATAGCTCCAGGACAGCTAGAGGGAATTAGCAAAGCACCATTACCACAAACGGTAGCGCAAATGATGACCTTTTTAGGAATGACAGGACTTAACCTGACTGGACAAAGGAGTATGTAGTCAAGACAGCTCCTCTGAGAGAAATAATGAAGGAAGCAGGACAGCTTAATCTAAGAGCACCGCTGGAGTGGAACGCGGATGCTGTAGTTGCGTTTGAAACACTTAAAAAAGAGATGCAGACAGCACCGGCCCTAGCGGCCCCCCGACTACACTAAACCATTTTTGTTATACGTAGCAAATAGGTGTGACAACTATGCGGCTGCTATTCTCATGCAGGAAACATGTAGTGGTAGGAAGAAACAGCCTATTGCGTGCTACAGTACTAAATTAGATCCAGTAGCCCAAGGCTACCCACCCTGTTATCAGGGATTGGCAGCCTTGCATTAAAGATTTGCCTATTCACAGGGCTTCACCTGTTATGGCTAGGGGGCAGTATTTTCACGGCTGGATAAAAAACGTACCCGATTTAATCTGGTTACTACTCCTGCCCAGTAACTAGAATATGCATATAATTATTGGCTTTGGATAGAAAACACTCCAAAGTTTCTAAAACTGTTTGAATGATGTCTATGAGTATAACAGAACTCAAATGGCAGGTCAAAACCTGAGAGATTCCTTTACAGGAAGTGGCCTGTCTGACCATTTCTTGAACTTCTTTGCCATCTCTATCTTTTACAAAGGATCTCTGCTCTAACGTGACACTTCCTACGTCTTCCATGGGCGCTCAGAGCCCGGGAAAAACAGAATGTCGTCATCCCAGCCCCAGGCTGAAACACATTATCGCCTTTCTCAAGTGGCCGATCAAGGGACTGTGGGCTTAGGCGCGTGCCCTGGCCGCCCCCGTCTTTGTGATTTTTCCTCTGTTTGCCGAAAAGGAGATTCCCGGTCGGAATATTATCGCTTTTTTTACGAGATAAATTGCATAAAAATTCATTTTAAACAGCGGTTGACATGCTTCGAAGTACGGTAATGGAATATTTAGACATTTTTTGTCACGAATTGCGCCATGCGCACGACCCTGATTTACCATTTCGGATAGTGTCTGGGACGCACGAACAAAACGCCGCTATTCGGATATAACGATGGATTATTTTGGACCAAACCAACATTTGTTATTGAAGTAGCAGTCCTGGGAGTGCATTCTGACGAAGACAACAAAAGGTAATCAAACTTTTATAATAGTAAATCTGATTTTGGTGAAGGCTAAACTTGCCGGGTGTCTAAATAGCTAGCCCGTGATGGCTGGGCTATGTACTTAGAATATTGCAAAATGTGCTTTCACCAAAAAGCTATTTTAAAATCGGACATATCGAGTGCATAGAGTTCTGTATCTATAATTCTTAAAATAATTGTTATGCTTTTTGTGAACGTTTATCGTGAGTAATTTAGTAAGTTGTTAGCAAATTCCCCGGAAGTTTGCGGGGGGTATGCTAGTTCTGAACATCACATGCTAATGTAAAAAGCTGTTTTTTGATATAAATATGAACTTGATTGAACAAAACATGCATGTATTGTATAACATAATGTCCTAGGTGTGTCATCTGATGAAGATCATCAAAGGTTAGTGCTGCATTTAGCTGTGGTTTTGTTTTTTGTGACATTATATGCTAGCTTGAAAAATGGGTGTCTGATTATTTCTGGCTTGGTACTCTGCTGACATAATCTAATGTTTTGCTTTCGCTGTAAAGCCTTTTTGAAATCGGACAGTGTGGTTAGATAAAGGAGAGTCTTGTCTTTAAAATGCTGTGAAATAGTCATATGTTTGAAAAATTGAAGTTTTTGTATTTTTGAGGAATTTGTAATTCGCGCCATGCTTATCATTGGATATTGGAGCAGGTGTTCCGCTAGCGGAACGTCTAGATGTAAGAGGTTAACTGGGTAGATGCTTTGCCGCTTGCACTAATGAGCAGTCGCATGGAAACTAACAGAAACACGCACTTGTCACCGCATGAAATGCTTACGGGTCGACCCATGCCTGTGCCATCACTAGGGGGACTGTACAAAGGTCCCTCTTTAGACATACTAGAAACAGAACTAAAATCATATGTAAAGCACCTAACCAAGATACATGAAGTTATATATTCACAGGAGAAAAAGAAGGAACCGGAGTAGAGACCAGAGGGGCCACGCCAGGTGATACCAGGGGATCTGGTCTACATTCGGGTGTTCCGGAGAAAGTGGGATCAACCAAGGAGAGAAGGAGGTGGCCGAAGCAACATCAACAGCCGTCCAGGTGAAAGGAAGCAAGACGTGGTATCATCTCAACCACTGCACCAGAGTCCCAACAGAAAGGAAGAAACAACCGGATAGAAAAGAGGATGCTGATACACCAAACGGGGGCGCGACAGGAGAAGAAGCAGCGGAAGAAATTGTGGCTCTAAAAGGAAGCCAGGAAGCTAACAGGCCAAGTGGAAGCCAAGAAACAACTGATACACCACCAACTGCTCTCAGAAGAAGTAAACGAAGAAACAGGGCGGGAGAAGAAACCTGCCAACCAACAATATTCAAACCTGTGGGACCAGAGACTCCAAGGGGGGGGAAACGATATGCCTGATACTCCTGGTGATATGCCTGCTGTGGCAGATATCTATGGCGAAAGCCCAATACAATGGGACCCAGAAGTACACCCCAGAGAATGGGAACAATTATTCCCTGGAATTAATGACTACCCAGATGGGGAGGGGAGGAGGGAGATCCACAAGCTAAAGAAGGAAATACCCCTACAGGAGCCACTGAAGAAGGAAATATCCCAACAGAAGCTACTGAAGGAGAGACGAGCCCAACAGGAGCTGCCGAAGGAGAAACTACTCAAACAGCAGGAGGAGAAACTTCCCAATGGAGAAAAGAGGGAGACGTTCCAAGGGCCGAAGGGCAAGGGACTTTTCCCACAATTGACTTCTCGACACTCACCCGGTCCCCTTGATGAACAATTGAATAGGAAAAAAAGAGAGGAACCTGCCGAACAACCGGGTAGGACAAACAAGGTTAGCATTCCAGTCCCACCTCAGATCATAACGGAAACAGGAGAACAAAGATCGGTCACGATATACAGGGTAAAACCCCTACCTGATGTCGCGTACTGTGGATGGACTCATCATCAGACGAAGGGAGAAGTGATTTGGGATCCGAAAGGATGTGACTTAACAATAACCAAAGGAGAAAATGAATGGGTGCTCAGCATAAATAACATTGAACCCGTTGAAGGAGAAGAATTTATAGTTGAACTGGCACGTACAGGACTGACTGAAGGGAGCAGTTCAACCACCATGAAAATCGAATTCACACCGGCACCCAATCTAGAGGTGCTTACAACGACTAGAACCACGACGACTGTGACAGCTGCTGTACACACCACAGTGGTCACCACCAGAGTACCAACTACTACTCTGGGTGAAAAATCCACTATACCTACAACAAAACCAAAAGCATCAGAAACAGCAGGGTTCTTTACTGACATTTGGAACTTGTTGACAAAACCCAACAGTCCACCTCAAGAGAACGACGCGGATGAAACAGCAAATATGTTAGAACCAGAACCGCTCAAGGACAAAACATTGGAAGAAGCGGTAAAGAATGATTGGTATAAATGGGCTAGGTATACGGAGGACAGACATTGAATGGACGATTGTATCTTGTGCAGCAAATCACCCTTGTCTGAAGTGTTAATAGTACCTGAACCTGCATCATTTGACAGTTGTGCTAATTGGAAAAATGCTAATTGTAAACCGGGAAAGTACCATATTCCTTTGTGACATTGAATGCAGAATGGCCTTGGGTAGTACTAGGGGTAAAACTATGTTAAATGAGACTGTACTGGCTAATAAGGAATGTGCTGCATACAACATTAAAACTGATTTAACTAGACCTCAGATAGAAAAAAGTACTGTGGTTAAGGGAAAATATGAATGTTTCTATAACTATGGTATTGGTGGGATTAACGTAGGAAACACAACTGTTAAATGTGACACTATCTGGGTGTTAGAGATTGCGGGGATTCGCAAATTTGATGAGAAAGGATTAACTACCAATAGGAGGGGTTCGTGTGGCCACATCACTCAGGTTGCACCGTCTCTTACTATGTTAAAAACCCAAGATAGAGGTATTGCTGATAGCTTTTGGATGTGTGGGAAAAACAAACTTCTGAATGTTCTTCCTGAAGAATGGACTGGATTATGTGCTTTAGTCAGAGCAGTCCAACAGGTTACCGTCATCAAAACACCACAGGAGGAGCATGTTAACACTAGAACTAGGAGGGAGTATGAATCAGATCCTAGAGTGTACCTTGATTCAATTGGACAACCCAGAGGTGTGCCCAACGAGTTTAAGGCCAGAGATGAGATTAAATCTGGATTTGAATCTATATTTTTGTGGGTAACACCCAATAAGAATTTAGAGTGGATTAATTATATATACTATAACCAACAAAGATGTATTAATTATACTGACTCTGCCTTGACAGCCTTAGGAGAACAGGTAAAGGCCACAAGCCAGATGACATGGCAGAATAGGGAAGCTCTCAACTGGCTTTTGGCAGAGAAAGGGGGGAGTTTGTGTAATGTATGGAGATGCTTGTTGTACTTTTATTCCCAACAACACTGCACCTAATGGAACATTTTCCCTAGCTATGAATAAACTTAAAGGGTTAAGAGCAGAAGTAAAGGTGAATGCGGGGTTTGATTCTCATGTCTGGGATTGGTTGGACCTGGCTTTGGGAAAATGGGGTGCTATGTTTACTAGGCTGGCCATTATGATGGGTGGAGGTCTAGTAGCATTGGGCATTGTATTTTGCTGTGTGGTGCCTTTGGTTAAATCACTTGTGGTCAAAACCACTGTTAAAAACAGATGGCAGTACATGGAGCAGACCCTAGACATAAGAGGGGGTCAAGAAAGAAGTTTAAGGAACATATACTGGATCCACCTCTCATAATCAATCCTGTCCCTGGTAACCCTGGACATTATACGGACAAGTATGGAAAACCTTGCAATGCTGTTGGAGGACCCCTTGATTGCCCTTTTGGTAATCCTAACTGTCGTCATGGGGTAATTCTTGGGGGAGGTTATGAGTGCCATGATTGGCGTCCTGGTGGGTTTCCTGTGTATGCCAAAGACCCTGATTCGGATGAGATAGTGCTTGTCCATGTACACAAAAAATGTCTGCAACCCAGGCGTTGCAAGTGGTGCTCCCAAGAGGACAATGATGGACATTACCATCATCCTGAACCCTTATTCTGTGCAATGTGTCAAAGAGAGGATTGCCCTATATGTGGAAATAAGGAATGTGCCCCTATGATGTAAATTCTGGTATGACTTTGAACAAACCTTAAGTGTATGTCGTATTTTATGTTTGTTTTATGGTTTTCATACATATATAAATGTATGCATTTTCTTTTAAATTTAAGCCAGTTTTGCCTTCCTAAAATGAGGATCATTTATTACACGCTAGGTAACAGAAGGTATTCCGGTTACAAGTGTCTACGGACCATGCCCTTAATCTTCTAGCAGTAATGAGTGATGTATGCTTAATTTCTGTTAGAAAGGGGTCCGCGAGGGAGAATCGTGTTAGAGTGTCTCAATTTGGAATGTTGTCTGTAACTTTTATTTTTGCTCACTCAGGCCTTGTTCAGATTCATAGTAAGAATATTAACTTTAATTAGGTCTATTATGTTTATTATTCTTTTAAATTCTTGTTATATTCTATACTCTACATAACTGAGATAACCTCAGACAAGGCTATGTACTACGTGCTCATGCTTCTTCATAGTATACTAATTTGTTATGTGTATCCTCATTTACTATTTTAAGCCTGACTGGATCTTTTACTCCTACCCATGTTATTGGATTGGAGATGTTTGGTCCAGTATATGATTATGTTTTATCTGTTCACATTTCGTTCAACACACTTACTATTCTATGTATCTATTATTTTGCTTCCATCCTTATTGTCTCTAGTTTAATCAGGTTTGATGTGGGACTAATTAGTCCCAGAGGAGGGATTTATGTGGGAGACTGCTGAGGGAAAGAAATATAAATACATTAGCTAGCGAAAGAGGAGACTGGCAGCTGACCCTGAGTGGAGATAACAGGTGGCCATACATCCCCAAGTAGGAACCACGCAACGGCCAGGCAAGCTGAATGTATGGCCATGACTAAATATATGCCAAGCGTAAGCATGCAAAGCATGCCTTATTTTCATATCCATATGAGGAGAATCTAGCCACCAAAATGTTAGAGCTAAAAGCAGATGAGGGCGTTATCCAGCCACTACTATGTTAGAGCTAAAAGCAGATGAGGGCGTTATCCATTGGGTTGAAAGAAAATGGTGGCAGAACGCATGGTTTTACTTCATTTACATAAAGGGTGGACCTATGTATTGTATGTGCATAAAAGCAGAGCCGGGGCCTAAGGAAGGGAGTCGTTGTTCCGCGGACCGGCTCGGCTTTACTACTCTGTATTAAAGTCTATATTAAATTTACAAGTTCTTGTAAGAAGTGTTATTCTTAAGACAATTTTCCACCACACTAGCAGGCTGGTTAAGTTAGCATTAGCCTAGCTAACTTCTCCGACCATGCGTTCACTGAGCTACTCTCCTGCTAAAGAAGAGGACATCACAGTAAAACAAGAAGTAGAGGGTGAGGCCGTTACTGTGAAAGAAGAAAAAGACGCGTTCAGAGTGAAAGAGGAGGAGGATGTTACAGTAAAAGAAGAGGAGGATGCAGTTTATGGAGTGGAAGAGGAAGAGGGGGAGATGACTGTTACATCGATAGAGGAGGAAACTGGACATCTGGGCCCGGTTTCCCAAACGCAACTTAAGGCATCCAATGGTTCTAACGGTGAACTTAGCCATAAGATGGTTTTGAGAAACCGTTCCCCGATTAACACTAGTAAGTACTGTCTTAACAGAGGCACAAACTCTGCAGTTGTTGAACTGATGTTTGGTGTTAAAGGGGAAATATAAAATTTCTACATCCATATTTGGACTTTTAAATTATTTATATATAGCCATTGATTCTTGAAGAATATAACACATGCCTCATGAGCTTAGTTTACCCCATCAGATCCCCAAATAAGCTTTTTTTTACTCCAACATCTAGAAACAATGTAAATCAACACTGTACAGCCTCAACATGGTTAAAACTGTAATGTTGATATCATGGATGGTCAGTCATTGCATCCATAGGTCTGTCTATGCATTTGAAAGTAGTTACATTTCTCCAAACCCATCATCTTATTACCAAAACAGTGTTTGAACCGCAGATTGGTTGAGTGATTGCTGTGTGAGTTTTTTTAAACAGCAACAAAATGGCTGCCTAGAGACTTGGTTTGGTAAACAGCTGAGGGATGGGGGAAGGAGAAATGTAATCACTCTCAAATTGAAAGAGAAAGCTATTGTAGCAACCTTCAGGCTATCCCCTGAATTCACTACACTATGAATACAAAGACTGGCTGTTCATGATGTCATAATGATAGTTTAACCAGGTTTCTAGGCTAAATAGTATATTCTAGAATTCATCCATGATGTCATAATGATAGTTTAACCAGGTTTCTAGGCTTTATAGTATATTCTAGAATTCATCCATGATGTCATAATGATAGTTTAACCAGGTTTCTAGACTATATAGTATATTCTAGAATTACCAGTGTAGATTTCCTGTGGGGGTCAAATTATTACAGCTGTTGATAAGTCATTGTATAATATTCAGACAATTTTTTCATGCCATTACATAAAAGGCGAAACATTCCTAGATTCAATAACATTCATGCATTGGTTTGAAACCTTTGTTTTAAACCCTTCTCAAAGTTGGTGCCTTGACGGATTTGTGAAAGACGGTTTGTCAAAAAACACTTATTTAAATGTTACCTTTATTTAACCTGTCTGGGCAACGTGGGACATTTGCGTCCCACCCTAGTCAACAGCCAGTGGAATCATGTCGCGCAAAATACAAATACCTCATAAATGCTATCACTTCAATTTCTCAAATATATGACTATTTTACACCATTTTATAGATACACCTCTCCTGAATCGAACCACGTTGTCCGATTTCAAAAAGGCTTTACAGCAAAAGCAAAACAGATTATGTTAGGAGAGTACCCTGCCAAAAATAATCACACTGCCATTTTCAAAGCAACTAGCATGCATCACAAATACCCCAAAACACAGCTAAATGCAGCGCTAACCTTTGACAATCTTCATCAGATGACACTCCTAGGACATCATGTTACACAATATATGCATTTTTTGTTCGATAAAGTTCATATTTATATATAAAAACAGCATTTTACATCGGCGCGTGACGTTCAGAAAATATTTTCCCTCAAATGCTTCCGGTGAATCAAATATAATATTGTCATTCAAAGAATTATAGATTAACATCTCGTGAATGCAACCGCATTGCCAGATTTAAAAATAACTTTACTGGGAAATCACACTTTGCAATAAACGAGGTGCTATGCTCAGAAAAATAGGCTAGGCGATACAGGTTAGCGCCATCTTGGACTCATCTAAAATCAAATATACTATTGTAAATATTCACTTACCTTTGATTATCTTCATCAGAAGGCACTTCCAGGAATCCCAGGTCCACAACAAATGTAGTTTTGTTCGAAAAAGTTGTTAATTTATGTCCCAATAGCTCCTTCTTGTTAGCGCGTTCCGAAGGCTACTCATAATTTACGAAGCGCGCGGGACTTGTCCTCACGAATGTGCAAAAAAAAATGTATTTACGTTCGTTCAAACATGTCAAACGTTGTATAACATAAATCTTTAGGGCCTTTTTCAATCAGAACTTCAAAAATATTCAAGGCGGACGATTGCATTGTCTTACTAAACGTTTCGGAGCGAGAGAGTACCCACGGGCACGCGCATCATAGTAGTAATGGCCCTCCCTCTATGACAAACTTTCCAGGCCTCTCGTTCGGTCAGTTTTTACGGGAGAAGACTCAAACCACTTTGTAAAGACTGTTGACATCTAGTGGAAGCCTTAGGAAGTGCTAAATGAATCCTAACTCACGGTGTGTTTCATAGGCAAAGGGTTGAAAGTGATTCCACAAATCAGATTTCCACTTCCTGTTAGGGTTTGTCTCAGGGTTTTGACTGCCATATGAGTTCTGTTATACTCACAGACACCATTCAAAAAGTTTTAGAAACTTCAGTGTTTTCTATCCAAATCTACTAATTATCTGCATATTCTTGTTTGTGGGTAAGAGTAGTAACCAGTTTAAATCGGGTACGTTTTTTATCCGGCCGTGAAAATACTGCCCCCTATCCCCAACAAGTTAACTGGGCAAGTCAGTTAAGAACAAATTCTTATTTCCAATGATGGCCTACCCCGGACAACGCTGGGCCAATTGTGCACCACCCTATGGGACTCCCAATCACGGCCGGTTGTGATACAGCCTGTAGTGACGCCTCAAGCACTGAGATGCAGTGTCTTAGACCGCTGTGCCACTCGGGAGCCCCAAAATCATGTTCTAGTGCTGTCCCCAACTAAAATACATCTTGGTCAACCAAGAGTCATCTGTTCTTTCTACAAATCGCCCCATGTGTTTTTATAAAATCAACTATATGTACGTAACTTGTCTGATGCTGTAAGCATGCTGTTTGATTAAATAATTACAGATACACAAGTTACTCGAGGGAGCCAGTCACCAATTTAACCAAGAAAAACTCTTCCCTCCTCCTCCCCCCGCTGCTGCTGGACTTCGTAAATTCTGCCGTTTTGCTCCTGAAGTTTTTTTCAGTAATTGACTACACCAGAGGTCGTAAAACTTTTCCATTTAGAGTGACAATGTATCTTACCATTTCTACCGATCTGCGTGCCAGTTATGATTTTCATATGCATATTTTACTGGAACAGTTTAATTTAATTCATAATAGTATCTCAAAATCATTGTCTGTGATTAATCTACATTCTATCTAAATCTAAATGAAAATTATACAAATCTAAAAGTAACTTTTATTGCCATTGCCAACTATGTAAAAATAAACTTGAAACATTGTATCAACTATCAATTGGGTCCCCCGAAACTTGTGATAGCAAGCTTGCAACATTGTATAAAATATTCTCGGCCCTCAGTTTCCCGGCGCCAGTGAGTTCAGGACAGACACAGCTGTCGGCTATTTGTGCAAAGGAAAAGAAGTAATCAGGTATTTTATGACATTTCCACTGGATCAGAGCATAACATTTTTCCCTTTCATGCCGAGTGGAAATATTTTACGAAAATACTTAGAGGAACTATTGTCGTACGCAATTGATTTTGATTAGACTTTGTTTACTTGCTGTTTGAGGTGAAGGAAAAATTACTTTGAGAAGCTCCACAACTCATTAGTGGTGGTGCATTAAGACAATCAGAAATACTATCAGACATCCCCAAATGGGCACATTTATAGGCCTACATTTGCGTACAGGCCAGGTAGACTAGTCCTACTTCTATATGCGTAATTAGGTGTGCGTCCTTACTCAACATTGACAGGGGTGTTTCAAGCAAAGACAATTAATAAATTGCGAGGTCGGATCTGGGTGGTCTGCCAGGGGCCGTTTCATTTAGTGTCCGTTTGGGTCGGCATGGGAATTGATTGTCTATAGTATGTTGTACCGAAGTTGACCGAATGAAAGGGAACAGTAGTTATAGTCATAACGTTACGCTTGTCATATGATGAACTTCAACTTAAATACTGGATCTTGCTGTCGGACAGTTTTTTTTTAATTCTGAAATGCACTCGAATTACGTATCATTTAGTGGCTCCTTATGTTATGCTGGGAAAACAGTTTTCGTGGGCACAGAAATACTGAATAATTTCAGAGTTTGCTAAATCCAATGGTTTTTAACTGAGATTCATCTTGTAATCCAATGGCGTGTTGTAAATGTTATGTTTTTTTCGTCTTTTTTAAAATATATTGCAATATATTTCAATCTTTTTTTTCCATTTTTAAATTAAATACACCTTCCGGCAACCCGCCTCACCCATTATAATACGGATCTGCTATTTTTTAGGCCTTATAGCTAGAACCTCCATCAGCATCTAACCAGCTAATTAGCTGGCAGCTATTTAGTCATTGTTAACCACTGCTAGATGTCTTTACCTTTTTAGCTCAGATACCAGCCGCTTTTAGCCTGGATAATACCTACCAGTCTGCACAGCGCGATATCAACCCTGAGCATATCGAACTGTTTTTCTCCACTACATCACCGTATTCCTGCCGTAAGCTCTGGACCATTACACCGGATAATCGCAGCTAGCTAGCTGCTACCGAGTGACCTAGCCTCAAGCTAGCCTTGAGCCAGGCCCATCTCCCGGCCTGCTCAGTGGACCCTAGGATCACTCAGCTACACAGCTGACGCCTCCCGGACTCTTCACTAAGACGACTAGAAGCCACTACATCACCGGATTCCTGCTGTAAGCTCTGGACCTTTGCACCGGAGTGGCTATAGTGGCTAACGCCCTTGTCCCGAAGCTAGCACCAGTTAGCCTCGAGCCAGGCGCATCTCCCGGCTAGCGTAGTAATGACTACCTAACGGCTTCCCTGGTTCATATATTCCTGTTCACTGGACCCTATGATCACTTGGCTACATAGCTGATGCCTGCTGGACTGTTCATTAATCACGGTACTCTGTTTTGTTTATCTGTTGGCCCCAGCCTCGAACTCAGGCCCTGTGTGTAGTTAACTGACCCTCTGCCCATTCATCACCACTTTACCTGTTGTTGTTGTCTTACCCGTTGTTGTCTTAGCTAGCTCTCCCAATCAACACCTGTGATTGCTTTTTGCCTCGCTTTATGTCTCTCTAATGTCAATATGCCTTGTATACTGTTGTTTAGGGTAGTTATCATTGTTTTATTTTACTGCGGAGCCCCTCGTCCCACTGAACATGCCTCAGAGAACTCTTTTGTCCCACCTCCCACACATGCGGTGACCTCACCTAGCATAACTGGTGCCTCCAGAGATGCAACCTCTCTTATCGTCACTCAACGCCTAGGTTTACCTCCACTGTACCCGCACCCTACCATACCCCTGTCTGTACATTAGGCCTTGAATCTATACTACCCAGCATTCTGCTCCTTTTATTTTCTGTTCACAACGCACTAGATGAGCAGTTCTGATAGCCTTTAGCCGTACCCTCATCCTACTCCTCTGTTCCTCGGGTGATGTAGAGGTTAACCCAGGCCCTGTGTGTCCCCAGGCGCTCTCATTTGTTGACTTCTGTAACCGTAAAAGCCTTGGTTTCATGCATGTTAACATCAGAAGCCTCCTCCCTAAGTTTGTTTGACTCACTGCTTTAGCACACTCCGCCAACCTTGATGTCCTTGCCGTGTCTGAATCCTGCCTTTGGAAGGCCACCAAAATTCTGAAATTTCCATCCCCAACTACAACATTTTCCGTCAAGATAGAACTGCCAAAGGGGGAGGAGTTGCAATCTACTGCAGAGATGGCTTGCAAAGTTCTGTCATACTTTCCAGGTCTATGCCCAAACAGTTCGAGCTTCTAATTTTAAAAATGAATCTCTCCAGAAACAAGTCTCTCACTGTTGCCAGCTGTTATAGACCCACCTCAGCTCCCAGCTGTGCCCTGGACACCATATGTGAATCGATTGCCCCCCATCTATCTTCAGAGTTTGTTCTGTTAGGTGACCTAAACTGGGATATGCTTAACACCCCGGCCGTCCTACAATCCAAGCTAGATGGGCACCCTCATAGATATTATCCTGACCAACTTGCCCTCCAAATACACCTCTGCTGTTTTCAATCAGGATCTCAGCGATCACTGCCTCATTGCCTGCATCTGTTATGTGTTCGTGGTCAAACGACCACCCCTCATCACTGTTAAACACTCCTGCGAGCAGGCCTTTCTAATCGACCTTGCCCGGGTATCCTGGAAGGACATTGACCTCATCCCATCAGTATAGGATGCCTGGTTGTTCTTTAAAAGAAATTTCCTAAATAAGGATTTTCTTAAATTAGCATGCCCCTTTAAAAAATGTATAACTAAGAACAGATATAGCCCTTGGTTCACTCCAGACCTGACTGCCCTCGACCATTACAAAAACATCCTCTGGCGTAATGCACTAGCATCGAATAGTCTCCGCGATATGCAACTTTTCAGAGAAGTCCGGAACCAATACACACAGTCAGTTAGGAAAGCAAAGGCTTTTTCAAACAGAAATGTGCATCCCGTAGCTCTAACTCCAAAAAATTTTGGGACACTGTAAAGTCCATGGAGACTAAGAGCACCTCCTCCCAGCTGCCAATCTGCACTGAGGCTAGGAAACACTGTCACCACCGATAAATCCACAATAATGGAGAATTTCAATAAGCTTTTCTCTACGGCTGGAGATGCTTTCCTCCTGGCTACCCCAACCCCGGTCAACAGCTCCGCACCCCCCGAAGCTACTTGCCCAAGCCTCCCCAGCTTCTCCTTCATCAAAATCCAGATAGGTGATGTTCTGAAAGAGCTGTAAAACCTGGACCCGTACAAATCAGCTGGGCTAGACAAGCTGGACCCTCTTTCTAAAATTATCTGCCGCCATTGTTGCAACCCCTATTACTAGACTGTTCAACCTTTCTTTCGTATAGTTCGAGATTCCTAAAAATCAGAAAGCTTCCGTGGTCAACCCCCTCTTCAAAGGGGGTGACACTCTAGACCCAAACTGTTACAGACCTATATCCATCCTGTCCTGCCTTTCTAAAGTCTTCGAAAGCCAAGTTAATAAACAGATCACTGATTATTTCGAATCCCACCGTACCTTCTCCGCTGTGCAATCCGGTTTCCGAACTGATCATTGTTGCACCTCATCCACGCTCAAGGTACTAAACGATATCATAACCGCAATCGTTAAAAGACAGTACTGTGCAGCCGTCTTCATTGACCTGGCCTGTTGTCCGAACCTCTGGCAGTCTCTATGGGGGTACCACAGGATTCAAATCTCGGGCCGACTCTTTTCTCTGCATATATCAGCGATGTCGCTCTTGCTGCGGGTGATTCCTTGATTCACCTCTCCGCAGACGACACCATTCTGTATACATCTGGCCCTTCTTTGGAGACTGTGTTAACCTCTTGCTTCGAGATAGGATCCCGTTAACGGGATTGTTTGACAAAATAGCATGGCATGAAATTTTAAAACAACAAAATTCTAATAATTTCAATTTTTTAAAACATACAACTATTTTACACCATTTTAAAGATACACTTCTCGTTAATGCAACCACATTGTTCGATTTCAAAAAGGCTTTACAGCGAAAGCAATACATTACATTATGATAGGACACCACCAAAACAAGAAAAGCCACACAGCCATTTTCCTAGCAAGGAGATGCGTCACAAAAACCCGAAATACAGCTAAAATTAAGCACTAACCTTTGACGATCTTCATCAGATGACACTCATAGGACATCATGTTACAAAATACATGTATGTTTTGTTCGATCAAGTTCAGATTTATATCCAAAAACAGCATTTTACATTGGCCCGTGATGTTCAGAAAATGTTCACACACAATGTGCACACATATTACAGAAATACTCGTCATAAACGTTGACAAATTACATAACAATTATTTAAAGAATTATAGATATACTACTTTTAATGCAACCGCTGTGTCAGATTTCAAAACAACTTTACGGGGAAAGCACATTGTTCAATATTCTGAGTACAGAGCTCAGCCATCAAAGCCAGCTATACAGTTACCCGCCAAGTCATGGCGTCTGCAAAACTTCAAAATAGTGTTATAAATCTTTCCTTACCTTTGCTGATCTTCGGCAGAATGCACTCGAAGGATTCCCACTTCCACAAGAAATGTTCATTTGTTCGATAAAGTCCATAATTTATGTCCAAATACCTCCGTTTTGTTGGCGCGTCCAGAACACTATTCCAAAGGCACGAGACGGGGGCGCAAATAAATAGACGAAAAGCTCAAAAGTTCCATTACAGTTTGTAGAAACATGTCAAACGATGTTTACAATCAATCTTTGGGGTATTTTTAAGGTAAAAATGCGATAATTTTCCAACCGGACAATAGCGTATTCATTCCAGAAGGAAAAGAAGGAAAGGCGCGCATCACCAAGTCCCATGTCCTCAGACAGGCCACTCATTGACTGAGCTCCTGTTTTCTGCCTAGTAACAGGAGAAGGATGAAACCCCTCTGCAGGCCCCCCTGTGGCTCAGTTGGTAGAGCATGGTGTTTGCAATGCCAGCATGGTGTGTTATACATACTGGCCTTCCCCGTGGCTCAGTTGGTAGAGCATGGTGTTTGCAATGCCAGCATGGTGTGTGCAACGCCAGGGTTGTGGGTTCGATTCCCACGGGGGGCCAGTACAAAACAAATGTATGTATTCACTACTGTAAGTCGCTCTGGATAAGAGCGTCTGCTAAATGACTAAAATGTAAATGTAAATTTAAACCAGTTTCTAAAGACTGTTGACAGCCAATGGAAGCCTTAGGAAGTGCAACATGACCCCTTAGACACTGTAGTTTTGATAGGAATTCAAAAGAAAAACTACAATTCTCAGATTTCCCACCTCCTGTTTGAATTTTTCTCAGGATTTAGTAGATACAGTATGTAGATACAGTACGAGTTCTGTTATACTCACAGACATCATTCAAACAGTTTTAGAAACTTCAGAGTGTTTTCTATCCAAATCTACTAATAGTATGCATATCCTACCTTCTGAGTCTGAGTAGGAGGCAGTTTAATTTGGGTACGTTTTTCATCCGAACGTGAAAATACTGCCCCCTATCCCTAAGAGGTTTTAACAAACCTCCAAACGAGCTTCAATGCAATACAGCACTCTTTCGGTGGCCTCCAACTGCTATTAAATGCTAGTAAAACAAAATGCATGCTCTTCAACTGATCGCTGCCCGTACCAACCCGCCCGACTAGCATCACTACTCTGGACGGTTCTGACCTAGAATATGTGGACAACTACAAATACCTAGGTGTCTGGTTAGACTGTAAACTCTCCTTCCAGACTCATATTAAGCATCTCCAATCCAAAATTAAATCTAGAATCGGCTTCCTATTTCACAACAAACCCTCCTTCACTCACACTGCCAAACATACCCTCGTAAAACTGACTATCCTACCCATCCTTGACTTCGGTGATGTCAGTTTCAAAATAGCCTCCAACACTCCAATCAGCAAACTGGATGCAGTCTATCACAGTGCCAACCGTTTTGTCACCAAAGCCCCATATAGCACCCACCACTGCGACCTGTATGCTCTCGTCGGCTGGCCCTCGCTACATATTCGTCGCCAAACCCACTGGCTCCAGGTCATCTACAAGTCTTTGCTAAGGTCGCCTTAACTCAGCTCACTGGTCACCATAGCAACACCCATCCATAGCACGCACTCCAGGAGGTATATCTCACTGGTCATCCCCAAAGCCAACACCTATTTTGGCTGACTTTCCTTCCAGTTCTCTGCTGCCAATCACTGGAACGAATTGCAAAAATTGCTGACTTTGGAGACATATCTCCCTCACTAACTTTAAGCATCAGCTATCTGAGCAGCTTACCGATCGCTGCAGCTGTACACAGCCCATCTGTAAATAGCCCATCCAACTGCCTACCTCATCCCCATGTTTTTATATACTTCTTTTGCTCTTTTCCACCCCAGTATCTCTACTTGCACATCATCATCTGCACATCCATCACTCCAGTGTTAATTTGCTACATTGTAATTACTCTGCTACTATGGCCTATTTATTGCCTTACCTCCTTACTCCATTTGCACACACTGTATATAGATTTTTCTGTTGTGTTATTGACTGTACATTTGTTTATCCCACGTGTAACTCTGTGTTTGTGTCGAACTGCTTTGCTTTATCTTGGCCAGGTCACAGTTGTAAATGAGAACTTGTTCTCAACTGGCCTACCTGGTTAAGTAAATAACTAAAATCTTAACTTTATTGACAACACCCAAATGGATACTGTCATTAACGCGGTTCTTCAATAATTACACATAATTCTTAATGCTTTAGCAAACATATTAAACAGGACATTCAAATATCCTTACAATTTTAATCCAAGGTAGTGTGAAATGAACTCATCATCAACCTGGAAATGGAGGTTACTCCCCTGAGTTTCCCCCATTCACATTCAGAATACATTGTGAAAAACTAAAATCTTTGCTCACCATTTTTGCTCCAGGCAGATATAGTACATCCATAACTATCGCTTTCCTCATTAGCAGGGAGGAGTTTCTGCAATCAAATTGCCCTCGTGCTGCAATTTTAGCAAATACAGAAAGGGGCCTATATTGGAGACCAAAAGTTGTCTGGCACACTGCTTAGAGTTTCAACAACATTAATATCTTATTTCTAGCCTACAATCATCGATGTTACTACTAATGTGAAAACAAGACAAAATATGACTGTTCTTGCTCATTTTAAGGCAAATGTCAAATTTTTACATTCATTACAGATGTCAGTTGTTGTACAACATCATGGCTACGCTGTTGGCATCACCTTTTACAGTGGATTACCGCTGTTGTGGGCCTTTAACCATCTGTATGACTTTGTTGTTCACACAGGAGTGAGACGGACCTACCGTGGGTCCTCTGGGGAGCCTCAACAACATCATGATGCTGACAAGGCAGAGAAGAGTCTCTCCACATTAGAACACCTCAAGAAACACCCACAGAGATCCACAGGGAAGAGAACTCACTGCTGCTCTGACTGTGGGAAGAGGTTTGTTTCTCCAGGACATTTAAAATCACACGAGAGAATACACACGGGGGAGAAACCTTATAACTGTGCTCAATGTGGGAAGAGATGCACCCAGTCAACAGACCTTAAAAAACATGAGAGAATACATACAGGAGAGAAACCTTATAGGTGTGATCATTGTGGGAAGAGTTTTGTTCATTCTGGGAAGCTGACTGTACACAGGAGAATACACACAGAGAAGCCTTATACCTGTGATCAGTGTGGGAAGACATTTGTTCAATCTCACCAGCTGACATTACACCAGAGAATACACACAGGAGAGAAACCCTATTGCTGTGATCAATGTGGGAAGAGTTTTACAAGATCTTGCGAACTGACATTACACCAGAGAATACACACAGGAGAGAAATCGTATAGCTGTGATCAATGTGGGAAGAGTTTTGCTGCATCTAGCAATCTGACTGTACACCAGAGAACACACACAGGAGAGAAACCTTATAGCTGTGGTCAATGTGGGAAGACATTTGTTCAATCTCACCAGCTGACATTACACCAGAGAACACACACAGGAGAGAAACCTTTTAGCTGTGATCAATGTGGGAAACGTTTTGCTTCATCTAGCAATCTGACTCTACACCAGAGAATACACACAGGAGAGAAACCCTATTGCTGTGATCAATGTGGGAAGAGTTTTACAAGATCTAGCAAACTGACATTACACCAGAGAATACACACAGGAGAGAAACCTTTTAGCTGTGATCAATGTGGGAAGAGTTTTGCTGCATCTAGCAATCTGACTCTTCACCAGAGAATACACACAGGAGAGAAATCTTATAGCTGTGATCAATGTGGGAAGAGTTTTGGTCGATTTGGGCAGCTGACTGTACACCAGCGAACACACACAGGAGAGAAACCTTATAGCTGTGATCAATGTGGGAAGACATTTGTTCAATCTCGCCAGCTGACATTACACAAGAGAACACACACAGGAGAGAAACCTTTTATCTGTGATCAATGTGGGAAGAGTTTTGCTGCATCTAACAATCTGACTCTACACCAGAGAATACACACAGGAGAGAAACCCTATAGCTGTGATCAATGTGGGAAGAGTTTTGGTCAATTTGGGCAGCTGACTCTACACCAGGGAATACACACAGGAGAGAAACCTTATAGCTGTGATCAATGTGGGAAGAGTTTTACAGAATCTGGCAATCTGACTCAACACCAGAGAATACACACAGGAGAGAAACCCTATAGCTGTGATCAATGTGGGAAGAGTTTTGGTCAATTTGGGCAGCTGACTGTACACCAGAGAATACACACAGGAGAGAAGCCTTATAGCTGTGATCAATGTGGGAAGAGTTTTGCTGCATCTAGCAATCTGACTCAACACCAGAGAATACACACAGGAGAGAAACCCTATTGCTGTGATCAATGTGGGAAGAGTTTTATAAGATCTAGCAAACTGACATTACACCAGAGAATACACACAGGGGAGAAGCCTTATACATGTGATCAGTGTGGGAAGAGTTTTGCTGCATCTAGCAATCTGACTCTACACCAGAGAATACACACAGGAGAGAAACCTTATAGCTGTGATCAATGTGGGAAGAGTTTTGTTCATTCTGGGAATCTGACTGTACACCAGAGAATACACACAGGAGAGAATTCTTATAGCTGTGATCAATGTGGGAAGAGTTTTGTTCATTCTGGGAATCTGACTGTACACAAGAGAACACATAGAGGAGAGAAACCTCTTAGCTCTGCCCAGAGATAATCTAATAAAAGATCTCTGATCAAATATCAGAAAATACATGGAGTTGTTTCATGATATCAATAAATAAACTTCACAATGTAGAATGTTAACACATTGTAGTAGGACAATGTAGACACCTAAACGTTTGCCCCTTCAACAATTGATTTCAACATGATATGGATATTAGCCTTGGGGAAAATCCAGGCTCTGAAAGGGTTGTTACACTTACCACGTTGGTGACCCACTTGAATCAAAATGCAACACTTCAAAATGTAGATAGCTGTTTTCTACAAATTGTCCTCTAACCAGGGATGTACACATTATTCCCAGATTCCGTGTGATTTTTGAGCTGTTAGTTTAACAGGAGGTGCAAC
Organism: Salmo salar; assembly: GCF_965601325.2. Lineage (NCBI taxonomy): Eukaryota > Metazoa > Chordata > Actinopteri > Salmoniformes > Salmonidae > Salmo > Salmo salar. The sequence goes on from NW_027675396.1 coordinate 1,115,016, forward strand.
TTCATCTCCCTCCTGTCACACAAATGATTTTAGCATGATATCGATGAATAAGTGTTGTGTTCCTTTGTTTAGCGACCCCTACATTTAAATGCGTCACTCCAAAATGTAGCTGACTGTCTTCTGCAGGTTGTCCTCTAATCAGTGAGGTAAAATATATCTCCCATTTCCATGTGTTTTTTTAGTTGTGTTAGTTTCAACAGCACGTACAACCTAATCGATATCAGTGATTTATTGCTACTTGTCAAAACAACAGTGTTTCTGGTGCTTGTACAGTTTATAAGGTGCTTGTTTAAAAAATACAAGTAATATGATTATTGTGGCAGATGTTTGTGTATATAGCACATGTTATGTTTAGGTTTTCAATTTATCACAAACTGTTTCTGCATATTGGTTATTGATTTAGACAGCCCACCAGACATTATTTCCTAAAGGACTTAATGATGAAATGCCTATGTATTTTATGTTGTGATTCTGAACTTGAATTGTTTTCCTATTTAAGATAATTCTGATGCTTTTCGTACGATATACCCAATGAAAACTTGTCCTCATTGTGGTTTTATTTAATGCGTCTTATTTATACACTGTAGTGTTTGTGAAATGCTTGTTATGTTTGGTAGCACTTATTTATTTGTCCTTTGCCTCCAACCCCTTTCCATGCATGGAAAATATCCCACCCAGCAAAATGTAATTGAAAAGATGTTGAAAATAAGACTATGCCCAACATCCAATACACATTCAGTTTTAGTTGAAAGTGAAAGTTGAGAAGATGTAGTTTTTTTCATTGACTTGAAAACAACTTAAATTCAACGTCCTTGCAGCCTATACACATTGACTCAGTATAATAAATTGGTCTATAATCAATTGTATTAACAATCCTACATCACTCCAGCATTTATTGACAACATTCAAATTCTAATTGTCTTTATTCCACTACTGAAGAAGCATGACTCAAATCACCTCATATTTCAAACATTCAGCCTGACAAAAGATAAGTGTTTTATTATTCCATGCCTCACCATTAAGTTAATTATTGCCAATACATATTAACAAAGGGGTGTACATTTGGTTTGATATTTCATATTTACAATTAATGTAACATTTAGTAATCAATGATTTATGCAACCAACTGACAATTTTTGGGTACAATTATATTGACGTAATATCAGGGATAATTTTATAATGTAATTTTATAATATCAGGGATCATTCTCAGATGTGCCAACCCAAATGTACTAGAGCATGACATTGGGGACTGGGCCCCGATCCAACAACATGCCTATCTAGTGAACCCTGAAAAGAGAGAGAAGCTCCGCAGTGAGGTGTGGAAAGTTACTATGGATATTGCAGGAGTTTCCTCTTGAAATCAGACATGTCTGTGGTGAGGACAACTTGGTTGCTGATTGTCTCAAGGGTGGGCAGTCAAAAATGTTTTGTGTTTAGCCATTGCGTTGCCATGGATCCCAATTTATTTTGACTGCACGTTTTTCCGTATTGGAGATGAGTTTTGTTTGGGCTCGTTCCAAGGAAGACGAGAGTTCTAGAAGCTAGTGAGTTTTAGGAAGACGAGAGTTCTAGAAGCTAGTGGGTTTTAGGAAGACGAGAGTTCTAGAAGCTAGTGGGTTTTAGGAAGACGAGAGTTCTAGAAGCTAGTGGGTTTTAGGAAGACGAGAGTTCTAGAAGCTAGTGAGTTTTAGGAAGACGAGAGTTCTAGAAGCTAGTGAGTTTTAGGAAGACGAGAGTTCTAGAAGCTAGTGAGTTTTAGGAAGACGAGAGTTCTAGAAGCTAGTGGGATTTAGGAAGACGAGAGTTCTAGAAGCTAGTGAGTTTTAGGAAGACGAGAGTTCTAGAAGCTAGAATTTTAGGATTCTATAGAAAGAAAAAGGATTAAAAAAATTATACGTGTAATAAATAATTATTATTTTGTTTTCTTGTTTTTATTTGTTGATTGTATATTATTATTTAGAAATACGTGTTTTTTCTTGTTGACAGCCAGTAGACACCATGTTTATATTGTAGAAGGTGAAGCTTTGTAGATGATTAAGTGAAATGGAAGTTGTAGAGATACTCTGAATGATCGGCTATGAAAAGCCAACTGACATTTACTCCTGAGGTGCTGACCTGTTGCACCCTCGACAACCACTGTGATTATTATAATTTGACCCTGCTGGTCATCTATGAACATTTGAACATCTTGGCCATGTTGTGTTCTAATCTCCACCCGGCACAGCCAGAAGAGGACTCCACCCCTCATAGCCTGGTTCCTCTCTAGGTTTCTTCCTAGTTTCTGGTCTTTCTAGGGAGTTTTTCCTAGACACCGTGCTTCTACACCTGCATTGCTTGCTGTTTGGGGTTTTAGGCTGGGTTTCTGTACAGCACTTTGAGATATCAGCTGATGTAAGAAGGGCTTTATAAATACATTTGATTTGATTGATTGATTGATTGATTGTACAACTGAATGCATTCAACTGAAATGTGTCTTGGGTACATATTGGTGTCGCCTGGTTAGTCAGTATGTGTTACACCTGTGCTGGCTTGTCCATCTCGTTAGTGGGAAGGTGTTTCACCTGAGCTGGTCCAGGTTCTATTTAAGAGTGTCTGGCCCAGTGCTCCAGTTGTCTTGATACATGTGGAGAGTCAACACCTTTAGTTGCTCCACCTTTTTGGTTTGCTTCCTTTCTTAAAAGTTTGGTGTGGGTTTTTCTTTTGTTTTCCTCTTCTTGGGCAGATTTAGTGGGTCTCATGGTGGGTGTCTTTTAGGTCCCAGTTGTTGTTACTAGTCAACTTCCAGTGGACACCCCCATAGTGTCTTTCAGAGCCCCTCCTAAAACCCCACCTGTTTAGTTGTGGTTGTTGTCAGTGACTCTTTGTTAGTTCCTCTTCTATTTAAGGGACATTTCTGGTTTCCTGCTGGGGAACGTAACAACAAACAAACTTCTATTTTGGGTTGGATGTTGCATCATATTGTTAATATTTTAATCAAATGGCATTTCCTTAGAATGTTCATTAGTCTTCCATTTAATCTTGTTTTTTATCCTTAAGTTTGTTATGTAGTAAATGTGAGTTTTTATTCATTTTTTTCTTTCCGTGAAGCCATGTCTGAAATTTGCTATATAAATAAAGCTTGATTTGAATATATTGCGAAACGAATCAACCCAATGACCGACCAATCAACAGACTCTTGCAAAAGCAACACATATTTTGGGCAGCAGGTAGCCTAGTGGTTAGAGCGTAGGGCCAGTAACTGAAAATTTGCTTGATTGAATCCCCAAGCTGACAAGGTAAAAATCTGTTGTTATGCCCCTGAACAAGGCAGTTAACTCACTGTTCCCCGGTAGGCCGTCATTGTAAATAAGAATTTGTTCTTGCCTAGTTACATACATGTAATTTTTTTAAACAAAAAATATATATCTTAGTATGAAAAACAGTATAAATGATGTATATCAAAAATAGTGTTGAAATCAACAAAGGATTCAACTATTAAACATTGAAACAAACAAATGGATCAACCAGATCAATCCCACTTTTCCAGCCTGCTGAAGGCGTGGTGGAGTGGTAAACACCACCCCCGGCTCTACCAGGGGCTTGAGGTGGTCTCCCACAGCTCTGCTTATGTCATGTTCTGTGGCCTTGCTGTTCCATTTCTTGACTGTCCCTGCAACACAGAAACACATTTAGTTATATTATATAAAACACTCAAAGTAATGGATATGGAGCATCTATGGCCTCAGTTACTCCTGGCACCTAAATGTGACTTCTGTCATCTGATCACTCCAAGCTGCATTAGGTTCAGATCTACCAGGATGGGCCTTTGACATAGTCTGGATGCAGTCAGGCCACTGAATATGCATCAGCAATGTAAAGAGATGGGGTGAATGAGTGGGGAAAAGTACATTTGACACAAATGACCTTCATTATATCAAAGAACAAATGTGTGTCTGAGGGGAAATTAACTTTCATACAGCCAAAAGGGGTGAGAAATTACACCAATATCAGTGGACAATTTGTACTAATGTAAATAAACATAGATGATGGAACATATTCCTTTTAGCTGACGTGATGAACCGCTAAGGGGACATAAATATTTACCATCTAAACCATGTGTGACCTCTCACCTCTCTGGCTGTAGAAGTGTTCTTCCTAACCAGTCCCTCAACAGCTCTCTGACTGAGCTCCACCCTCACTGGGTCTTCAGAGGAGAGGAAGGCTGAGGAGGGATGGAAGGATGAATGGATCAGTCAGTCAATAAAGTGTAGAGCTGCTGTCTGACAAAATCACTAATTTAGTAGTTCATTAAAGTAAATAACGCTTTATGACTGCTGAATACCAACTATCAATCACTTAGATCATGTATTTTCAGGTAGAGATACATCCTTGGGACGTCCCTAGCCCATTGAAGTTGACATTTAAAATGGTTAAGGTAGGGGTTAAGGTTAGGGTTTAGGGTAGGGATGTCCCAAGGATCCCAGATAGCATTGACCATCATGCATTATTCTGTCTCTTTTACATAGCAGGTGATGAGTTCTGACTTCTGAACTTGAAAATATTAAATATCCTTATTATGTGAAATTGAATGAAACAATAATGTATGTTGATGCTAATATGATGTACAATATTCCATCATGTTTCTATATGATAACAATAGCGTAAAATATTGAATATACAATTTTTTTAACAGTTTCACAAATTCATTTTAATTAACTTAACCTCTCTACAATTGCGACCTGGCCAAGATAAAGCAAAGCAGTTCGACAACATACAAAAACACAGAGTTACACATGGAGTAAAACAACATACAATCAATGATGCAGTAGAAGAAAAAAAATAAGACTATATACAATGTGAGCAAATGATGTGAGATAAGGGAGGTAAAGGCAAAAAAATGCCATGGTGGCAAAGTAAATAAAGTATAGCAAGAAAAACACTGGAATGGTAGATTTGTAGTTTGAAGAAAGTTCAAAGCTAAAATATAAATAATATGGTGCAAAGGAGCAAAATAAATAAAATAAATAAATACAGTAGGGGAAGAGGTAGTAGTTTGGGCTAAATTATAGATGGGCTATGTACAGGTGCAGTGATCTGTGAGCTGCTCTGACAGCTGGTGCTTAAAGCTAGTGAGGGAGATAAGTGTTTCCAGTTTCAGAGATTTTTGTAGTTCGTTCCAGTCATTGGCAGCAGAGAACTGGAAGGAGAGACGACCAAAGGAGGAGTTGGCTTTAGGGGTGACCAGAGAGATATACCTGCTGGAGCGCGTGCTACAGGTGGGTGCTGCTATGGTGACCAGTGAGCGGAGATAAGGGGGGACTTTACCTAGCAGAGTCTTGTAGATGACCTGGAGCCAATGTGTTTGGCGACGATTATGAAGCGAAGGCCAGCCAACGAGAGCGTACAGGTCGCAGTGGTGGGTAGTATATGGGGCTTTGGTGACAAAACGGATGGCACTGTGATAGACTGCATCCAGTTTGATGAGTAGAGTGTTGGAAGCTATTTTGTAAATGACATCGCCGAAGTCGAGGATTGGTAGGATGGTCAGTTTTACGAGGGTATGTTTGGCAGCATGAGTGAAGGATGCTTTGTTGCGAAATAGGAAGCCAATTCGAGATTTCACTTTGGATTGGAGATGATTGATGTGAGTCTGGAAGGAGAGTTTACAGTCTAACCAGACACCTAGGTATTTGTAGTTGTCCACATATTCTAAGTTAGAACCGTCCAGAGAAGTGATGCTGGACAGGCGGGCAGGTGCAGGCAGCGATCGGTTGAAGAGCATGCATTTAGTTTTACTTGTGTTTAGGAGCAGTTGGAGACCACGGAAGGAGAGTTGAATGGCATTGAAGCTCGTCTGGAGGGTTGTTAACACAGTGTCCAAAGAAGGGCCAGAAGTGTACAGAATGGTGTCGTCTGCGTAGAGGTGGATCAGAGATTCACCAGCAGCAAGAGCGACATCATTTATGTATACAGAGAAAAGAGTTGGCCCAAGAATTGAACCCTGTGGTACCCCCCATAGAGACTGCCAGAGGTCCAGACAGTAGGCCCTCCGATTTGACACACTGAACTCTGTCAGAGAAGTAGTTGGTGAACCAGGCGACGCAATCGTTTGAGAAACCAAGGCTACTGAGTCTGCCGATGAGGATGTGGTGATTAACAGAGTCAAAAGCTTTGGCCAGGTCAATGAATACGGCAGCACAGTATTGTTTCTTATCGATGGCGGTTACGATGTCGTTTAGGACCTTGAGCGTGGCTGAGGTGCACCCATGACCAGCTCTGAAACCAGATTGCATAGCGGAGAGGGTGCGGTGGGATTCGAAATGGTCGGTAATCTGTTTGTTGACTTGGCTTTTGAAGACCTTAGAAAGGCAGGGTAGGATGGATATAGGTCTGTAGCAATTACGGTCAAGAGTGTCACCTCCTTTGAAGAGGGGGATGACAGCAGCTGCTTTCCAATCTATGGGAATCTCAGACGACACGAAAGAGAGGTTGAACAGGCTAGTAATAGGGGTTGCAATAATTTCGGCAGATAATTTTAGAAAGAAAGGGTCCAGATTGTCAAGCCCAGCTGATTTGTAGGGGTCCAGATTTTGCAGCTCTTTCAGAACATCAGCTGAATGGATTTGGGAGAAGGAGAAATGGGGGAGGCTTGGGCGAGTAGCTGTGGGGGGTGCAGTGCTGTTGAATGCAGTAGGGGTAGTTAGGTGGAAAGCATGGCCAGCCGTAGAAAAATGCTTATTGAAATTCTCAATTATAGTGGGCTTATCGGTGGTGACAGAGTTTCCTATCCTCAGTGCAGTGGGCAGCTGGGAGGAGGTGTTCTTATTCTCCATGGACTTTACAATGTCCCAGAACTTTTTAGAGTTGGAGTTGCACGAAGCGAATTTCTGTTTGAAAAAGCTAGCCTTGGCGTTTCTAACTGCCTGTGTGTATTGGTTTCTAACTTCTCTGAAAAGTTGCATATCGCGGGGGCAGTTCGATGCTAATGCAGAACGCCACAGGATATTTTTGTGTTGGTTAAACATTATGATTCAACATCAGTTCACCGTCTCACCTCATACTGTATTGGAGCAGCAGCAGCTGACTGCCCAGTTCAACATCAGTTCACCGTCTCACCTCATACTGTATTGGAGCAGCAGCAGCTGACTGCCCAGTTCAACATCAGTTCACCGTCTCACCTCATACTGTATTGGAGCAGCAGCAGCTGACTGCCCAGTTCAACATCAGTTCACCGTCTCACCTCATACTGTATTGGAGCAGCAGCAGCTGACTTGATCGTTGATACTAATCATCATGTTTGAATCTGAGAGTAAATAGAGCCGACTACACTCTAAAAATGAAGGGTTCAACTGGAGTTGTTCTCAGATCCCCTAAGAACCGTAGGGTTCTTGGTCAATGAAAAACAGCCACCTGAGCTACAGTATAGTACCGTTAGCTAGCTAGCTAACGTTATGTCCTATAATAAGGACGGTGACCTGTCCAGACGAGATGTTACAACGAACTGAATCGTCAATGGAGGTCTTCCTCTTTATATAGCCTGCTACAGCATGCAATACTATTAACTCACAAGGGGGTATAACGTTACATGGACAATACTATCCCATTTTGGAAACGTTACATGTACAATACTATCCCATTTTGGATACATTACATGTACAATACTATCCCATTTTGGAAACGTTACATGTACAATACTATCCCATTTGGAAACGTTACATGGACAATACTATCCCATTTAGGAAACGTTACATGTACAATACTATCCCATTTTGGAAACGTTACATGTACAATACTATCCCATTTTGGAAACGTTACATGTACAATACTATCCCATTTTGGAAACGTTACATGTACAATACTATCCCATTTTGGAAACGTTACATGTACAATACTATCCCATTTGGAAACGTTACATGGACAATACTATCCCATTTTGGAAACGTTACATGTACAATACTATCCCATTTTGGAAACGTTACATGTACAATACTATCCCATTTGGAAACGTTACATGGACAATACTATCCCATTTAGGAAACGTTACATGTACAATTCTATGCCATTTTGGAAACGTTACATGTCCGCCCCCTTGTGGAGGGAAATTAATATCTTGATGGTAGCTGTAGATGGGATTCAAATGCATAATGGTATTAATACAGTGTCTAGACTACCTCTTTTGTATAAATGCCCTTCAGAATCCAAACACAGTATTGCCACGCAGCAAAATGTTGCGTATAATCTTTCAAGTCAGCCTGATAAAATATTGAACAATTTGTGTACAAAGATATCTTGAAATGTGATATTAGGCCTGTATGGCAGTACTGTTACTGTATGGCAGTACTGTATTGGCTAGTGCTTTCTCCAATATGTTCTTCTATTTTACATTACATTGTATGTCGATGACATTTATCTTTCAATATTTATTTAATATATATATTTGTTTTTTTGAAAGACTATTCTTTGACACATTTTCTCTTCCTTTGAAACTCTTATAGGACAGAACATGGACACAATGCAATTGGGATCAAGAAGAAGGTACAGATATGTTGTAGGACAGCTGCATTTGAAGTGTACATTTAACCTACATAGCAGTCAATACAAACTGACATCTATTAGCGTACAAATGTGTACAAATGATCTTTTCAGATCTTCTCAGAAATGAATCAAGTCCATGGAATGGATATAGACAAAAAGAGAATTCAAGGACTATCAGAGGTAGAGAGGCGAGGCAGGGGTGAGGACATCATCCTGCTATTTTGACAGTCCCTGAAGGACAATACAGAAGAGGGATTTGCTCTTATTCCTTCCCTTTCTCTAATGTATTTTCTAGTAAAATGAGCAAGTGTAGTAATATCATTGCTTTACTTTACTAGGACTGGAGACCACAGCAGCGATTCTGCTCTTGCCCTACCTCTTCAATGAGGACCCGGGTGGCCATTATGTCCATGACAAGGTATGCCTATACACCAAAAACAGTTATGTTGTTCTGGGGATCAGAGAAGTTGGGGTGAAGTTACCAGGGCCGGTCATAAAGAAGGAAAACTTCCTAACATAACTAAGTGGATATGATATACACACTAAAGCTGAAAAATCTGTATTTAGCATCAAGTCTACAATATTGTTAGTTTACCTGTGATTCATTTTTAATGTTGTTTTTATTGTACATATTTTTTTTTATTTTTTTTTAAATGTCATGAAAATCACTATACAAAGTAAATGTATTATTTTTTATGGTCTGACATGTCTGCAGAAATGTTGCAATTTTGTAATGTGTTTTGTTTGTTAAATTGTTTTGTAAATATTAATTCACATTTGTGGTGCCACTAAATAAACAATGAATGATTTAAATCAATATTGTCAATATTGTTATTATTATTAAAATATTGTTTTATAATGGGGAGAGGGTGGACAGGGAGTTAAAAAAATTAACCCCAAAAGGTTCTTTGAGGAACCATGATAAGGGGTTCTTCGAAGAACTTATAGGAGTTCCCACAAAATGTTCTTCAAATAACTTTTAGGGGTTCCCCCACAGTTCCAATTTGAAGAACCCCTACAGGATACTCCAGGAACCTTTACTTTTTAGAGTGTATATTGATAAAAGTCACCTGGTCCGAGAGACATTTACATAGTTATACACAGCCCAATTTGGGATGATTATTTTAGGGCGAAATAGCGGCCACAACAGACAGACCTGATATCGACCATAATTCGACGTCCTTGGACGTCACGTGCTGAGGGGGTATGACCAAAGTTATTCTATTTAGCTACACTTTGTAGTACATTTTTACACTATAATAAATGTTTCTGATGCCACATCGCCCGTTTTCAAAGGGAGTCGTTGGTTTTTAGGGGCAGTCGCTTTTGAGCGTTTGAAAGTATTTTCTCAACTGCGATACCAACTCCAGATGGCGATGTGCGTCTTTCAGGTGATTCTGCCACTGTGACGTATAATCTAGTGGACGGGACGCTTCTTCGACATCAACAGCTAGTCAGCCACCTTGGTTCACTCTAACTTTATGGAAAAAGGTTTATTCAATAAATCTAGCAACTCCTCTCATACTGGGAAGAACCCCCCACAGGCCTTAAGGGCAGTTTTTATTTCAAATGTAGTAGCCGGATGGAGAAAATCCAATAAGCGTTTTATAGTTACATCGTTAAGGTAACTTACCCTAAAGTGGACACACTCCCATCAGTTTCTGAGACAACTGGCCAGACTTTGTAGACAGTTTAATAACGCTTAACCCTCATCTTTATCAAATGATCCATTAAAGATACCAACTCAAAACCTACGTTCGTCTACATATGGGTTGTTTAAATTGTATCTAATTATATTCCCAGTATTACTTCATCAAATCTCTAGTAATCGATTATACACACATACAATTCATCATATTTTCATATATTCACAGAATCCATATAAAACGTAAGAAATTCTCAGGTAGTCACGACAACCATTCCATTTGCTTTTTCAGGGATTCTCCATAGCTACGAAGCATCTCTCCAAACATCCTCCCAGCAGAACCAAAAATAAACTTTAGTTTCCCAGACAATGACCATGGGATCCTCAACGGTTCTCTAACCTCCCAGAGATCACGGCAAAATCAAGCCTCCCAGGAACTATAGACCTTCCGCTGCTTTCTAAAATATCATTCCCCTCTCAATACCACCCCGTGATATTCTATGTTGGCAGTGAAGGAACGGAACCCCAAGATAACGTTAGTTGGTAGAGCATGGTGTTTGCAACGCCAGCATGGTGTGTGCAACGCCAGGGTTGTGGGTTCGATTCCCACGGAGGGGTGGTACAAAAAAAAAAATGTATGAAATGTATGCATTCACTACTGTAAGTCACTCTGGATAATAACATCTGCTAAATGACTAAAATGTATCCACATGTCAGTCATCTGATTAAGCATATTTCTATATGAGGAACTACAGATCTGTTACTATCCAAACATCAGATTAAGACTCAGTCACACAATGCTATTCCCAAACGTACCTAATCAAGTAGTTGTTTTTCCAACAATATTTTAACCTGCAGGAATATTTTCACATTTCTATCTCATGGTTAGCTATACTCGGCTCGCTGTCTCTCAGATCAAAGGTGGGACCATCTGCTCCGTTCCTGAAGTGTGGTCTCCCTGTGATCCCAAGTTAGAGGGATCCCTGGACCACCATTTACCCAGGAGCGGTCACCAAGAGAAGATTCACATCCCCATCGCCAAATGTGGTTAATTTCTTTAATATCAAATGAGGAGAGACAAACTTATCACACAAGTCAGAGTTAATCTTAAACTAAATCTTTATTCACTTATTAATAAGGGAGCAGGTCAATACAACACGCAAATATAGGGTGAATCAATTGAGTGCTCTACGATAATGATGGCTGGTCGACGAATCACCCCCAGATGATTCGTTGAGAGATGAATCACCCCCAGATGATTCGTTGAGAGCCATGAGACAAAAGTACAAAGGTCTTTTACAGCCAAGATACACCCCTTTCAACCTACATGACCAACAACAGATGTATAGAACGGGTCACAAGGTTAAGATCTGTATGAAAGATACTTATAATTCTCAGCAGACAGTATCTGCTGTAAAAACAGTACTCTTTGTGTAGAGACCAGGGTCTGGCCCTGAGGTCACCTCTCCCTGGTACCATATAGAACAGAAACATTAACTCATGTTCTGGAATGCGGTCTCTTTAGGTTTTATCACCCAAAAGACATTGCAAATCTCCTGTCAGTGTTTTCTCCCAGAGGCCCATCCTCAGTAGAACACACAGACACAATAGTTCTAAGAACCCTCTATTCTGTTGCATAAAACAACCATTTGATGCAATAAAAGTATTATAACATAATCTTGCAGTTTTGCTCTCAGTGTCCACTGAAAGTTGACTAGTAACAACAACTGGGACATAAAAGACACCCACCATGAGACCCACTAAATCTGCCCAAGAAGAGGAAAACAAAAGAAAAACCCACACCAAACTTAAAGACAGGAAGCAAACCAAAAAGGTGGAGCAACTAAAGATGTTGACTCTCCACATGTATCAAGACAACTGGAGCACTGGGCCAGACACTCTTAAATAGAACCTGGACAAGCTCAGGTGAAACACCTTCCCACTAACGAGATGGACAAGCCAGCACAGGTGTAACACATACTGACTAACGAGGTGACACCAATCAGTGCGTCCTACGTGCTAACGAGCTAGACGTGCTAACGAGCTAGACGTGCTAACGAGCTATACATGCTAACGAGCTAGACGGGCTAACGAGCTAGACGGGCTAACGAGCTAGACGTGCTAACGAGCTAGACGTGCTAACGAGCTAGACGTGCTAAAGTCCAACCTCAAAACAAAATGGAAAAACCAAAGACTGTAACACCTTAATAGAATGCTTACCACCAACAGAAAACAACTTCCATTTCACATTATAATCAACTACAATGCTTCACCTTCACCAATATAAACATGGTGTCTACTGGCTGTCAACAATTAAAAACAACAAGAAAAAAACCCTAAAACGCATGGAACACATTTTTTATATTTTTTTCCCCCACTAGCTTCTAGAACTCTGGTCCCCTTGGAACGAAAAATACGGAAAAGAATAAGAGATAAAACTCATCGCCAAAAAACCAGTCAAAATAAATTGTAATCAATGGCACTGGCTAACGCAAAACTTATTAACTGCCCACAATCAGCAACCAAGTTGTCCTTACCACGGACATGTCTGATTTCAAGAGGAAACTCCTGCAATATCCGTAGTAACTTTCCACCTCACTGCAGAGCTTCTCTCTCTTCTCAGGGTTCACTAGATAGGCATGTTGTTGGATCGGGGCCCAGTCCCCAATGTCATGCTCTAGTACATTTGGGTTGGCACATCTGAGAATGAACCCTGATATTTTAAAAGCAGGGCAACAATGTCAATATAATTGTACCAAAAATTGTCAGTTGGTTGCATAAATAAATATTTGGTTGCATAGTCCTTTTTTCAAAGTATTTTCAATGACATTTTTCTAGGTGGGATATCCCCAATGTCAAAACACAGTTTTAACATGTACAAATCAATAACCAATATGCAGAAACAGTTTGTGATAAATTGAAAACCTAAACATAACATGTGCTACATACACAAACATCTGCCACAATAATCATATTACTTTTTAAAAACAAGCTCCTTATAAACTGCACAAGCACCAGAAACACTGTTGTTTTGACAAGTAGCAATAAATCACTGATATCGATTAAGGGTGAAATCAGGTTGTACGTGATGTTGAAACTAGCACAACTAAAAAAACACATGGAAATGGGAGATATATTTTACCTCACTGGTTAGAGGACAACCTGCAGAAGACAGTCAGCTACATTTTGGAGTGATGCATTTAAATGTAGGGGTCGCTAAACAAAGGAACACAACATTTATGTCATCACTCATCGATATCATGTTGAAATCAATTGTGTGAGAGGAGGGAGATGAGGTTGCACGTCCTGTTAAACTAACAGCTCAAAATCCACATGGAATATGGGAGTAATGTGTACATCCCTGGTTAGAGGACAATTTGTAGAAAACAGCTAGCTACATTTTGAAGTGTTGCATTTTGATTCCAGTGGGTCACCAACATGGTAAGTATAACACAACTCTTTTTTTGTTAGTCACTTTTTGTTAAATCACATAAATAGTAACTCTTCCATTTCAGAGCCTGGATTTTCCCCCTGAGGCTAATATCCATATCATGTTGAAATCAATAGAACAGGGGACAAACGTTTAGGGTTCTACATTGTGACATCATTAAAATACTCCTTCTACAATGTTAAAACATTCTACATTGTGACATTATATCATTGATATCATGAAACAACTCCTTCATGTATTTTCTGATGTTTGATCAGATGTCTTTTATCAGAGTATCTCTTGTTACATTGATCACAGCTATAAGGTTTCTCTCCTGTGTGTGTTCTTTGGTGTATCTTCAGTTTGCCAGATTGAACAAAACTCTTGCCACATCGAGTACAGCTATAGGGTTTCTCTCCTGTGTGTCTTCTCTGGTGCATCTTCAGTTCTCCAGATTGAACAAAACTCTTCCCACATTGAGTACAGCTATAGGGTTTCTCTCCTGTGTGTGTTCTCTGGTGAAGAGTCAGATTGCGCAAGCAAGTAAAACTCTTCCCACACTCATCACAGATATACGATTTCTCTCCTGTGTGTATTCTCTGGTGTGATATCAGGCTGCTTCGATGAGTAAAACACTTCCCACATTGATCACAGCTAAAAGGTTTCTCTCCTGTGCGTGTTCTCTGGTGTAATTTCAGGCTGGTTGAATGAGTAAAACTCTTCCCACATTCATCACAGCTGTATGGTTTCTCTCCTGTGTGTGTTCTCTGGTGTGTTATCAGGTTGATTAGCTGAGTAAAACTCTTCCCACATTGATCACAGCTAAAAGGTTTCTCTCCTGTGTGTGTTCTCTGGTGTAATTTCAGGCTGGTTGAACGAGTAAAACTCTTCCCACATTCATCACAGCTAGAAAGTTTCTCTCCTGTGTGTATTCTCTGGTGTGATATCAGGCTGCTTCGATGAGTAAAACTCTTCCCACATTGATCACAGCTAAAAGGTTTCTCTCCTGTGTGTTTTCTCTGGTGGAATTTCAGGCTGGTTGATTGAGTAAAACTCTTCCCACATTCATCACAGCTATATGGTTTCTCTCCTGTGTGTGTTCTCTGGTGTGTTATCAGGTTGCCTAGTTGAGTAAAACTCTTCCCACATTGATCACAGATATATGGTTTCTCTCCTGTGTGTGTTCTCTGGTGTGTTATCAGGTTGCCTAGTTGAGTAAAACTCTTCCCACATTGATCACAGCTAAAAGATTTCTCTCCTGTGTGTGTTCTCTGGTGTAATTTCAGGCTGGTTGAACAAGTAAAACTCTTCCCACATTCATCACAGCTAGAAAGTTTCTCTCCTGTGTGTATTCTCTGGTGTGATATCAGGCTGCTTCGATGACTAAAACTCTTCCCACATTCATCACAGCTATAAGATTTCTCTCCTGTGCGTGTTCTTTGGTGTACAATAAGATGGCTAGATGTATCAAAACTCTTCCCACATTGAGTACAGCAATAAGCTTTCTCTACTGTGTGGCTTCTCCGATGAATTTTAATGCCTGATGAGGTGAATCTCTTCCCACAGTCAGAGAGGTTAATTATCTTCCCTGTGGGTCTCTGCTGGTGTTTCTTGAGGAGTTCTGATCTGGAGAGACTCTTCTCTGCCTCATCAGTATCATGAGGTTGTTGAGGCTCCCCAGAGGATCCACGATAGTCCCGTCTCTCTCCTGTGTGAATGACAAAGTCATACAGATGGTTAAAGGCCCACAACAGCAGAAATCCACTGTAAAAGGTCATGCCAACAGCGTAGCCATGATGTTGAACAACAATTGACATCTGTAATGAATGTAATGATTACTTGACATTTGTCTTAAAATGAGCAACAATAGTCATATTTTGTCTTGTTTTCACATTAGTAGTAACATCTAAGATTGGAGGCCCTTTTCTATGTTTGCTGGTGAGAAAAGATTTTTGCTCAGGGGAGTAACCTCCATTACCAGGTTGCTTATGAGTTCATTTCACATTACTTTGGATTATAATTGTAAGGCTCGTTTTAATGTTCTATTTAATATAATGTTTGTGTCGTCATCGCAAATCAACCGCTTTGTACTTAAAAAACACTTCAACCAGTAAAATGCTCTTTGGCTTTTCCATCAGCCTGACAATGAGGGTTTGTACACTGTTTGCCAAATTGGCCCATAACTTCACCTAACAACAACATAGACCTACTGTAGGACCCATAACTTCACCTAACAATAACATAGACCTACTGTAGGACCCATAACTTCACCTAACAATAACATAGACCTACTGTAGGATCCATAACTTCACCTAACAACAACATAGACCTACTGTAGGATCCATAACTTCACCTAACAACAACATAGACCTACTGTAGGACCCATAACTTCACCTAACAATAACATCGACCTACTGTAGGACCCATAACTTCACCTAACAACAACATAGACCTACTGTAGGACCCATAACTACACCTAACAACAAATATAGGAAAATAGCTCTGTGTGTTGAACAATAGCCTATCCATCAAGGAACAGTTCTCTACACATTATGAGCTAAGTATCTCTGTTTCCAAACGGACTAACGAGACCCTACAGTAAATCAAGCAGACAATAACACATTATAAACATCAATTTGTTAGGGATGTTGGATCCAACGTGGAGCACGGCATAACTGTCTTTACCAGAGTAATGAATGAAGAAGCACTTTGGTTGTTGTTGCATGTCGTGATGTTTGTAATTTGACTGTCATTCAGAAAAGTATTTCCTGGATCTTCTGATAGTTGATCATGTGACTGTAACTAAACATCTACAGTATTAAGTATTATGTGTAATTATTGAAGAACTGCGTTAATGACAGTATCCATTTGAGTGTTGTCAATAAAGCTAAGATTAAAAAAAAAAAAAAATGTATTTCACCTTTATTTAACCAGGTAGGCTAGTTGAGAACAAGTTCTCATTTACAACTGCAACCTGGCCAAGATAAAGCAAAGCAGTGCGACAAAAACAACAGAGTTACACGTTGGATAAACAAACGAACAGTCAATAACACAATAGAAAAATCTATATATAGTGTGTGCAAATGGAGTACGGAGGTAAGGCAATAAATAGGCCATAGTAGTGAAGTAATTACAATTTAACACTGGAGTGATAGATGTTCAAGTAGAAATACTGGTGTGCAAAAGAGCAAAAAAACGTAAATAAAAACATGGGGATGAGGTAGGCAGTTGGATGGGCTATTTACAGATGGGCTATTTACAGATGGGCTGTGTACAGCTGCAGCGATCGGTAAGCTGCTCAGATAGCTGATGCTTGAAGTTAGTGAGGGAGATATATGTCTCCAACTTCAGCGATTTTTGCAATTCGTTGCAGTCATTGGCAGCAGAGAACTGGAAGGAAAGGCGGCCAAAGGAGGTGTTGGCTTTGGGGATGACCAGTGAGATATACCTCCTGGAGCGCGTGCTATGGGTGGGTGTTGCTATGGTGACCAGTGAGCTGAGTGAAGTCGGCCTAGCAAAGACTTATAGATGACCTGGAGCCAGTGGGTTTGGCGACGAATATGTATACCAGGTCGATTAGAAAGGCCTGCTCGCAGAAGTGTTCTAGGGAGCATGTGACAGTGATGAGGGGTGGCCGTTTGACCGCAAACCCATAACGGATGCAGGCGATGAGGCAGTGATCGCTGAGATCCTGATTGAAAACAGCAGAGGTGTATTTGGAGGGCAAGTTGGTCAGGATAATATCTATGAGGGTGCCCATGTTTACAGATTTAGGGGTTGTACCTGGTGGGTTCCTTGATAATTTGTGTGAGATTGAGGGCATCTAGCTTGAATTGTAGGACGGCCGGGGTGTTAACCTCACTAGGGTAGGGGGCACTGTTTTCACCTCCGGATGAAAAGCGTGCCAAAGTAAACTTGGTAGATTTGGATAGAAAACACTCTAAAGTTCCCAAAACAATGTCTGTGAGTATAACAGAACTGATATGACAGGCGAAAACCTGAGAAAAATACATCCAGGAAGTGGGATTTGTTGTTGTTGTAGTTTTCCATTGACTGCCTATACAGATTCCATTGACTTAGGTCTCAAATTGCACTTCCTATGGCTTCCACTAGATGTCAACAGTCTTTAGAAATAGTTTCAGGCTTGCATCCTGAAAAATGAGAGTGTAAGACCACTCTGAATGAGTGGACCATTCAGTATCTCAGAGATTTTTCATGCGCGAGACCGAGAGCGCACCTTTCTTGTTTACCTTTTATATTGATGACGTTATTGTCCGGTTGAAATGTTATATATTATTTAGGCTAAAAACAACCTGAGGATTGATTATAAACATCGTTTGACATGTTTCTACGAACTTTACTGATACTTTTCGGATTTTTCGTCTGGCTGTTGTGATTGCCTTTGAGCCTGTGGATTACTGAACAAAACGCATGAACAAAACGGAGGTTTTTGGATATAAAGAGAGACTTTATCGAACAAAACAAACATTTATTGAGTAAATGGGAGTCTTGTGAGTTGCAACGATATGAAGATCATCAAAAGTAAGTGATTCATTTTATCGCTATTTCTGACTTGTGTAACTCCTCTACTTGGCTGGTAACTGTTTGTAATGATTTGTCTGCTGGGCGCTGTTCTCAGATAATCTCATGGTATGCTTTCACGGTAAAGCCTTTATGAAATCTGACACCGTGGTTTGATTAACAAGAAGTTAATCTTTAAACCGATGTATAACACTTGTATGTTTTATGAATTCTTATGAGTATTTCTGTTTTTGAATTTGGTGCTCTGCAATTTCACTGGATGTTGGCCATGTGGGACGGTAGCGTCCCACACCCCCTAGAGAGGTTAACCTCTTATGGCTAGGGGGCAGTATTTTCACGGCTGGATAAAAAACGTACCCGATTTAATCTGATTATTAGTCCTGCCCAGAAACTAGAATATGCATATAATTATTAGCTTTGGATAGAAAACACTCCAAAGTTTCTAAAACTGTTTGAATGCTGTCTGTGAGTATAACAGAACTCATTTGGCAGGCCAAAACCTGAGAAGATTCTGTACAGGAAGTAACCTGTCTGACCATTTCTTGCCCTTCTTTGTCATCTCTATTCATTACAAAGGATCTCTGCTGTTACGTGACACTTCCTACGGCTCCAATGGGCTCTCAGAGCCCGGGAAAAACCTGAATGACGTAATTCAAAGCCCTGGCTGAAACACACGAGCGCTTTTGCTAAGTGGTCTATCAGAGGACAAAGGGCTTAGGCTCGAGCACTGGCCGCCCCCGCCTTTCTGTTTTTCCCTCCGTTTACAGAGACGCAGATTCCCGGTCGGAATATTATCGCTTTTTTACGAGATAAATTGCATAAAAATTGATTTTAAACAGCGGTTGACATGCTTCGAAGTACGGTAATGGAATATTTCAAAAAAATGTCACGTTATGCGCCATGCGTGCGACCGTGATTTACCATTGGGATAGTGTCTAGAACGCACGAACAAAACAGAGGATATTTGGATATAACGATGGATTATTTGGGACCAAACCTACATTTGTTATTGAAGTAGAAGTCCTGGGAGTGCATTCTGATGAAGAACAGGAAAGGTAAGACCATTTTTCTTATAGTAAATCTGATTTTGGTGAAGGCTAAACTTGCCGGGTGTCTAAATAGCTAGCCCGTGATGGCTGGGCTATGTACTTAGAATATTGCAAAATGTGCTTCATCCGAAAAGCTATTTTAAAATCGGACATATCGAGTGCATAGAGGAGTTCTGTATCTATAATTCTTAAAATAATTGTTATGCTTTTTGTGAACGTTTATCGTGAGTAATTTAGTAAATTGTTAGTAAATTCCCCGGAAGTTTGCGGGGGGTATGCTAGTTCTGAACGTCACATGCTAATGTAAAAAGCTGTTTTTTGATATAAATATGAACTTGATTGAACAAAACATGCATGTATTGTATAACATAATGTCCTAGGTGTGTCATCTGATGAAGATCATCAAAGGTTAGTGCTGCATTTAGCTGTCTTTTGGGTTTTTGTGACATTATATGCTAGCTTGAAAAATGGGTAGTCTGATTATTTCTGGCTGGGTAGTCTGCTGACATAATCTAATGTTTTGCTTTCGCTGTAAAGCCTTTTTGAAATCGGACAGTGTGGTTAGATTAACGAGAGTCTTGTCTTTAAATAGCTGTAAAATAGTCATATGTTTGAGAAATTGAAGTAATAGCATTTCAAACGTTTTGAAAACCCCCTAGAGAGGTTAAGCATATCCCAGTTTAGGTCACCTAACAGAACAAACTCTGAAGATAGATGGGGGCCAATCAATTCACATATGGTGTCCAGGGCACAGCTGGGAGCTGAGGGGGGTCTGTAACAGGCGGCAACAGTGAGAGACTTATTTCTGGAGAGATTCATTTTTTTAATTAGAAGCTCGAACTGTTTGGGCTTAGACCTGGAAAGTATGATAGAACATTGCAGGCCATCTCTGCAGTAGATTGCAACTCCTCTCATTTTGATGGAAAATGTTGTAGTTGGGGATGGAAATTTCAGAATTTTTGGTGACCTTCCAAAGCCAGGATTCAGACACGGCAAGGACATCAAGGTTGGCGGAGTGTGCTAAAGCAGTGAGTAAAACAAACTTAGGGAGGAGGCTTCTGATGTTAACATGCATGAAACCAAGGCTTTTACGGTTACAGAAGTCAACAAATGAGAGCGCCTGGGATAACGTCTACATCACCAGAGGAGTAGGATGAGGGCACGGCTAAAGGCTTTCAGAACTGGTCGGCTCCCTCCAGTCAGGTCATGTTGAAGACTGGCTCCCTCCAGTCAGGTCATGTTGAAGACTGGCTCCCTCCAGTCAGGTCATGTTGACGACTGGCTCCCTCCAGTCAGGTCATGTTGACGACTGGCTCCCTCCAGTCAGGTCATGTTGACGACTGGCTCCCTCCAGTCAGGTCATGTTGACGACTGGCTCCCTCGTCATTTGTGTGTCTTATTTATTTAATCAAATAGCTGCTTAAAGCATCAGACAAGTTCAGTACATACAGATTTTATAAAAACACATGGGGTGATTTGTAGAAAGAACAGATGACTCTTGGTTGACCAAGATGTATTTTAGTTGGGGACAGCACTAGAACATGATTTTGGGGCTCCCGAGTGGCACAGCGGACACTGCATCTCAGTGCTTGAGGCTTCACTACAGACACCCTGGTTCAAATCCAGGCTGTATCACAACCGGCCTTGATTGGGAGTTCCATAGGGTGGCGCACAATTGGCCCAGCGTTGTCCGGGGTAGGCAGTCATTGTAAATAAGAATTTGTTCTTAACTGACTTGCCTAGTTAAATATAGGTTACATTTAAATACATTTAAAAAATAGAGTTTCATGACAAACCATTTTTTACAAATCCGGCAAGGCACCAATTTTGAGAAGGGTTTAAAACAAAGGTTTCAAACCAATTCATGAATGTAATTGAATCTAGGTATGTCTTGCCTTTAATGTGATGGCATGAAAAACAATTGGCTGAATATTATACAATGACTTATCAACAGCTCTAATAATTTGCCTCCACAGGAAATCTACACTGGCAGTTATAGAATATACTATATAGCCTAGAAACCTGGTTAAACTATCATTATGACATCCTGGATGAATTCTAGAATATACTATATAGCCTAGAAACCTGGTTAAACTATCATTATGACATCATGGATGAATTCTAGAATATACTATATAGCCTAGAAACCTGGTTAAACTATCATTATGATATCATGGATGAATTCTAGAATATACTATATAGCCTAGAAACCTGGTTAAACTATCATTATGACATGATGGATGAATTCTAGAATATACTATATATCCTAGAAACCTGGTTAAACTATCATTATGACATCCTGGATGAATAAATTTGAGTGGTTACACTCCTCCTTCCCCCATCCCTCAGCTGTTTACCAAACCAAGCCTCTGGGCAGCCATTTTGTTACTGTTGGAAAAACCCACACAACCCAGCAATCTGCAGTTCATACAACAACAAAGCTGTCATTCCACCACTGTTTTGGTTATAAGATGATTATGGGGTTGGAGAAATGTAACTACTTTCAAATTCATAGACAGACCTATGGATGCAAGGACTGACCATCCATGATATCAACATTATAGTTTTAACTATGTTGAGGCTATACAGTGTTGGTTTACATTTCTAAACATTGGAGTAAAAAAAAAGCTTATTTGGGGTTCTGATGGGGTACAACAGTTGAACTAAGCTCATGAGGCATGTGGTATATTCTTCAACAATCAATGGTTATAAATAAATAATTTTAAAAGTCTAAATATGGATGTAGCTGTTGAATATTTCCGCTTTAACACCACACATCAGTTCAACAACTGCAGAGTTTGTGCCTCTGTATTTAAGACAGTACTTACTAGTGTTAATCAGGGAACGGTTTCTCAAAACCATCTTATGGCTAAGTTCACCGTTAGAACCATTGGACGCCTTAAGATGCGTTTGGGAAACCGGGCCCAGATGTCCAGTTTCCTCCTCTATCGATGTAACAGTCATCTCCCCCTCTTCCTCTTTCACTCCATAAACTGCATCCTCCTCTTCTTTTACTGTAACATCCTCCTCCTCTTTCACTCTGAACGCTTATTTTTCTTCTTTCACAGTAACGGCCTCACCCTCTACTTCTTGTTTTACTGTGATGTTCTCTTCTTTAGCAGGAGAGTAGCTCAGTGACCGCATGGTCGGAGATGTTAGCTAGCTAGGCTAATGCTAACTTAACCAGCCCGCTAGCTGAATAATAACAACAACACCGTAAATATGAAATTAAATCGGATAACTAACTAGACGACAGAAGTGGGTTTTAAACACAGTGGCTAATATACACTAACGCGTCTAAAGAGCTTTATCGGTTCGGCTATTTTGTCTAGCAAACTACAGTGGTGTCTGACTAACTGTTGCTGCTGTTGAAAGAAGAGTTCCGTCCACTACATTATACGTCACACCAACAGCATCGCGTTAAATTCCCAGACCGCCATCTGCTGACTGGAGTGGGTAACGCAGTTGAGTAAAATGTTTATTTGTCAGACAAAAGTTAAAGGGTAGGAATAAGGAACATCGCTGGTCCTAAAATATTCATTAGCCCCCCCCCCCCCCCTAAATAAATCAATATCAGTCAATATATTTTTTCTGTGACTTTTTTTTTTTCGTCAACCGTTCCATCGCATCTTAAACTTCTAGTCCCTGGGCAGGTTATTAAAAACAATTACAATATAGACAATCATTGAACAGTGAGCACACACAGAGCAACATAGGACAAGCAAGACATAGCATAAAGACAGAGCAACATAGGACAAGCAAGATGTAGCATACAGACAGAGTAACATAGGACAAGCAAGACATAGCATACAGACAGAGTAACATAGGACAAGCAAGATGTAGCATACAGACAGAGCAACATAGAACAAGCAAGACATAGCATACAGACAGAGTAACATAGGACAAGCAAGATGTAGCATACAGACAGAGCAACATAGAACAAGCAAGACGTAGCATACAGACAGAGTAACATAGGACAAGCAAGACATAGCATACAGACAGACCAACATAGAACAAAAAGCAACAAGACAAAATCTATAAAAGCAACAAAGTGTTTCCACACCTCACAAGCTCCAGACAACATGGAAAGTGGTAATACACAGCTAGGGATTATGTTCACAAGTCTGATTGACCTTTAGCCATGTCTTCATGCAATTTGTGAAAGTGTGATATGTGGTGCAGTTATGTGTGTCTGATGGCAGTGTATTCCAGACATGGGAAGCTCTCACAGAGAAAGCAGATTTACTAAAGGTGCTTTTCCTTAAGGGAACTATACAGTCACCTCTCATGACAGACCTTGTGGATCTGCTGCCATATGTTTGGGTTTTCTGTTTAACAAAAATACTGAGTGGAGGGGGAGCCAGGCCATTTAGGATCTTGAATACAAGACATGCGTCGGTGTATTGCACAAGATCTTCCCAACTCAGGAGCTCATGCTTTCTGAGGATGTAACAGGTATGATTTCATCCATCTCAAGGCATCGGGGGAAAAGTTGAACTTGGACAATTTTGTGATGAGAATCTCATGGTTAACAGTATCGAAAGCCTTCCTTAGGTCCAGAAACACAGCCCCAACAACGCCCCCTTTGTCCATCTTGGACTTCACATTTTCCAGAAGAAAGAAGTTAAAGCAGAAGAAAGCAGTTATGTTATAAATACAAGTTCAATCTGTACTTCAATGCACATCTGTTGTGCATTATAAAAACAGAGGAAGAAAGAGGAGGTGGTGAGAGAGGTGTAAAAGACAGAAAGGGAAAGAGGTAAGCACATAGGAGCAGGGAAGGCAGCACATGATTAATGAATCACAGTGCTACATAAATATTCTCTCAGTTCATCACAATTACATAATAGTGTCTCTAGTCGGCCCAAAGGTTCTTAAAAGCAGGTGAGGTGGTGATGATGGGACTGGGGGTTGGCATCCTCTCACATCAAAACATATCTGCAGACGAGAGACAGATGGAGAGAGAGAGCATGTTTAAACCTTGTGTTATTATTTTTTATTCTAACATTGTTAGTCATCAATCAGGAGGTGAAATGTAAAACTGACCTTGGATCATTAACTCTGGGACTACTGCATCTCTGTCTGTATTTCAATGTAAAGCATCTCTTTAATAATACTTCCTGTATAATATAAACTGACCTGGGATCATTAACTCTGGGACTACTGCATCTCTATCTGTATTTCAATGTAAAGCATCTCTTTAATAATACTTCCTGTATAATATAAACTGACCTGGGATCATTCACTCTGGGACTACTGCATCTCTGTCTGTATTTCAATGTAAAGCATCTCTTTAATAATACTTCCTGTTGGCCTGACCAAGTGACCTCTCACCTCTGATCATGCTGTGCCCTCTATGTAGCCAGTTCAGATGCAGGAGGGGTTCGTCGACACAGCTGATATAACCTAGAGGATTTAGGGAGAAGAGGAGAGAGGGATGAAGTGAAGGAGAGAGACTGTTATTGAGAAAATAAGGTAGTTAAAGCGACAGTGTTCAACAGGAATCTGTGTGTGGCCTCACCTGGTGTCCACACCACACTAAGTGGCTGCAGAGTACTTTATGCTGAAAAACATGAATGGACACATGAGGACAAACAATACAGCGTAGTTATAGAAATAATGAAGTGTCTTACTATTCTCCATGGTTGGCCCTCTTGCCTATTCTTTGAAGGTGGAAGGAGCCACAGTTATACACCTGAACCTGCTTACTGCACAACACAATCCATCAATCAGATTGATACATGAGTGTGTAGGTGTGGGTTATAGGGTGTCTAATTGTTCTACATTTTTTCAATATGGGTGATTTAAAATAGTCTGTTTTGTTTTTGCACAGACATCACACCCTTATCTAAACAGCACCCTCACCTGAGAAGTAGAAATCAAAGGGAGAGAAATTGGGACTTGAATAACTGCAGTTGACATAGCTCAGTAAATGGAAGAATACTCTTATTGCAATGTGAATGGCTCTTAAAAGAGCTTTTGGTTGTGCATAGTGTAGTCTATGGTGTTGCCAGGGAACAGCACCCTCTTTGAAGAAGTAGGAGGTGAAGATCTCCTGCACACGGATTGCCTCTCTTGCTGCGTTGTTGGACCCCATCCTTGAAACATCCTGCAGAGCAGCAGACTCCTCCTCTGGCACACGGCGGCGAGCTGCAGATCCCCTCCTGGTCCTCGTGTCCATCCTCATGAAGTTACGCAGGACACAGGTAGCCTTCACACACCTGAATTCCTCCAGGAGGCAGTCCCAGATGACCCTGGTCACCCAACCTTGCAGTGCCCTACACGCTAACTGTAGGCAATCGTTCTGAAGGGATCTCCAGTTACAAGGTATCTGTAGGAATATGGAAGACAATGTAATTACTAGACTGTTACATCACCAGGTCATTGTGGATTACTAAAGTATAATATCCCTGATAACAAATCATTATAACATTGGATTGATAGATGCATGGGCACACATATGTACATGTGTAGCATGTGACAATAACAGAATCATATCAAGGATGGCATCACAAATGAATACATAAATACCACTTGAAGCTTGATGATGAGTTTGAATCATTTGAATCAGCTGTGCAGTGTGAAGGCAAAAACAACAATGTGCCCCTCTTTGAGTCCCCAGGACTGAGAACCACTGCTCTTCATTGGGACCTCTTCATATGTAGACTGGCTTTCATAGAGCTCTTTATCTGAGGACAGAAAACCTCACAAGAAACAGACTTCATTATAGTCAAATTACACCACACTGAATATTATGTTACTATTATCTCCGTCCTCACTTCTAGGGACAGGAACTACACAAAAGTACCTGCCCTATCCAGAATAGCCTCCTCTCTCACTGACAGTTGGGGTTGCTATCCTTTCACTCTCCTCCATGGCTGTTAGCTAGCTACCTACAAATGCATTTGGAGTTTGCTTTTTACAGTGATAAATAGATAGCTAGCTAATATGAAGTTAGGTAGCTGGTGATATTTAATTATATCTATACAGAATGTGATATTTAATTCTATCTAGCTATCTATCTATACAGAATGTGTAGTTGGCTAGATAGCTAGCTCATTTAGCAGCTCATTTGAGTTAGCCTGCACTGCAGCTAGTTAGCTAATAATACATCGTTGTTTTTTTACATTTTCAAAATCTATTTACTTACTTGAATAGGTTCTCCCAGCCATGTGGACAACTGGAAACAGGGCAGCAAAGTTTGTCACCAGAGCGTTTTAGAGGATATTACTATTGAACTATGTACCCATTTAATAGCCAGACCTTCATACAAACTTGTTCTGCTGAATTCTTGATGGACTCACAATGGGCGGCCTAAGAGGCATCTAGTCCATCTGCTGACTGGACGCAGTTCAGTAAAATGTACATTTTATCTTCAGACAAAAAGTTAAAATGTAGGAAGCATGAGTTTTTACTCACCAGTGTAACAACACAGTGTGGTTAAAGACTTAGTAACTGAGCTGTAGTCATGATCTGGTTCCCTATAAGTACAAACAGTTGTTTTTGTTTTAAATTTACAAAATTAAAATTACAAATTTACATTTTAAATGTTTTCTTTACTCAAGTATTACAATTGTTTTATTAGGGGTGTAGGGTGGAAGTTGTCTCCGCGTAACAGGGAATTCCTGTCCGTCGGCTTCCTGTATAGGTCTGTGCTTAATCCACCCTTCTCCCTCTTAATCAAAATGTCCAGATAACTTGTTTCATGCACATGAAAGGTGAGGGTGAATTTCAGATGTTTACTGCTTGTATTGATGAAGGAGTGGAATCGATGAAGTTCCTCTGCTGTCCCCTGGAATAGATGGAACACGTCATCAATGAAGTCTTTTTCAGAGCCTGGTGAGGTGCTAGAATGGATTGTTAGGGCTGACAATCACATTCTTCTCTAACAACCCCACATACAGATTGGCATAATTTAGGGTGACCAAATTTTAGTTTTCCAAAAAGAGGACATGTCCGGGAAAAAGAGGACGTATGGTCACCCTACTGTAAATGCAATATATTTGGAAAAAATCCCATTATTTTCCAGTGTTTCTTTGATGTATTGCGCGATCGTATCAGCTGTCTCATTTGGAGTGTTTTTAACTTCGACTAATTTACTTTGCACGCCACCATTCTTCCAATCAAAATACTGAATAAGCAGAGGGAATATTTCCACAGCACCGTGATTGCTCCCATCAGTAGAAACGCCACAGTAAGGTATGTCTTCTAGTGCTTTCTGAGCTATGTCGACAGAATGTGGTGCTATCACAGCGTTAACAATTGTTTCGGTCGTAGTACGAGCGCTTGAAAGCGGTCAAAGCAATGCAAATCCCCCAAAACGCACACAATGAATGGCGACTGTAGGAAGCAAAAGCCGAATCCCGGACATTTTAGGCGATTTAGAAATCCCGGCCGGACGCATTTTTTTAGGTCCAAAAAGAGGACATGTCCGGGAAAAAGAGGACGTATGGTCACCCTACATAATTAGATGCTATTTTTAAACTACAATGACCATAATGCACTGCGTGCCTACTTGTCTTGTCTGTGTTTATTTTACACCTGCTATGTAAAAGAGACAGAAGAATGCACGATGGTCAATGCTATCTGGGATCCTTGGGACATCCCTACCCTAAACCCTAACCTTAACCCCTACCTTAACCATTTTAAATGTCAACTTCAATGGGCTATGGACGTCCCAAGGATGTATCTCTACCTGAAAATACATGATCTAAGTGATTGATAGTTGGTATTCAGCAGTCATAAAGCCTTATTTACTTTAATGAACTACTAAAATAGTGATTTTGTTAGACAGCAGCTCTACACTTTATTGACTGACTGATCCATTCATCCTTCCATCCCTCCTCAGCCTTCCTCTCCTCTGAAGACCCAGTGAGGGTGGAGCTCAGTCAGAGAGCTGTTGAGGGACTGGTTAGGAAGACCACTTCTACAGCCAGAGAGGTGAGAGGTCAGACATGGTTTAGATGGTAAATATTTATGTCCCCTTAGCGGTTCATCACGTCAGCAAAAGGGAATATGTTCCATCATCCATGTTTATTTACATTAGTGCAAATTGTTCACTGATATTGGTGTAATTTCTCACCCCTTTTGGCTGTATGAAGTTAATTTCCCCTCAGACACACATTTGTTCTTTGATATTATGAAGGTCATTTGTGTAGAATGTACCTTTCCCCACTCATTCACCCCATCTCTTTACATTGCTGATGCATATTCAGTGGCCTGACTTTGTCAAAGGCCCATCCTGGTAGATCTGAACCTAATGCAGCTTGGAGTGATCAGATGACAGAAGTCACATGTAGGTGCCAGGTGTAACTGAGGCCATAGATGCTCCATATCCATTACTTTGAGTGTTTTATATAATATGACTAAATGTGTTTCTGTGTTGCAGGGGCAGTCAGAAATGGAACAGCAAGGCCACAGAACATGACATAAGCAGAGCTGTGGGAGACCACCTCAAGCCCCTAGTAGAGCCGGGGGTGGTGTTTACCACTCCACCACGCCTTCAGCAGGCTGGAAAGGTGGGAATGATCCATTTGTTTGTTTCAGTTCTCAGTAGTTGAATCCTCTGATGTATTGTTGAGTTCAACATTTTTCATTTTCAACAAATGAACTGGGTTGGTTGAAAAGTGATACTAAACATGCATACCATTTGCACTATTTTGACAGTGGAAGATATGAATTTATACTAAGATGGACCAATATGTGTTGCTTTTGCACATATTTGTTCATTGGTTTTGCAAGAGTCTGTTGATTGGTCGGTCATTGGGTTAATTTGTTTTACAATATGTTCAAATCAAATCAAGCTTTATTTATACAGCACATGTCAGACATGGATGCAACACAATGGCTTCACAGGAAAAAACTATGAAAATAATCAGAAATATTTAGTACACAAATATGAGGATAAAAAACAATAATAACAACTGAAAGACTAATGAGCATTGTAAGGAAATGCCATTGATTAAAATATCAACAATATGATGCAATATCCAACCCAAAATACAACTTGTTTTTTAGGAGGGGCTCTGAAAGACACTATGGGGGTGTCCACTGGAAGTTGACTAGTAACAACAACTGGGACCTAAAAGACACCCACCATGAGACCCACTAAATCTGCCCAAGAAGAGACAAACAAAAGAAAAACCCACACCAAACTTAAAGACAGGAAGTAAACCAAAAAGGTGGAGCAACTAAAGGTGTTGACTCTCCACATGTATCAAGACAACTGGAGCACTGGGCCAGACACTCTTAAATAGAACCTGGACCAGCTCAGGTGAAACACCTTCCCACTAACGAGATGGACAAGCCAGCACAGGTGTAACACATACTGACTAACGAGGTGACACCAATCAGTGCGTCCTACGTGCTAACGAGCTAGACGGGCTAACGAGCTTGACGTGCTAACGAGCTTGACGTGCTAACGAGCTAGACGTGCTAACGAGCTTGACGTGCTAACGAGCTAGACGTGCTAACGTCCAACCTCAAAACATAAATGGAAAAACCTCAAAACCAAAGCCTGTAACAACTTCCCCTTTAAGACAACAAATATATCCTATAGTTTGCTCACCACCAACAGAAAACAACTTCCATTTCACATTATAATCAACTACAATGCTTCACCTTCACCAATATAAACATGATGTCTACTGGCTGTCAACAATTAAAAACAAGAAAAAAACACGTATTTCTAAATAATAATATACAATAGGATTATTTGTTTCTCCTTTTTCTTTCTATAGAATCCTAAAACTCACTAGCTTCTAGAACACTCGTCTTCCTAAATCCCACTAGCTTCTAGAACACTCGTCTTCCTAAAACTCACTAGCTTCTAGAACTCTCGTCTTCCTAAAACTCACTAGCTTCTAGAACTCTCGTCTTCCTAAAACTCACTAGCTTCTAGAACTCTCCTCTTCCTAAATCCCACTAGCTTCTAGAACTCTCGTCTTCCTAAAACTCACTGGCTTCTAGAACTCACTTCTTCCTAAAACTCACTAGCTTCTAGAACACTCGTCCCCTTGGAATGAGCCCAAACAAAACTCATCTCCAATACAGAAAAACGTGCAGTCAAAATACATTGTGATCCATGGCAACGCACTGTCTAAACACAAAACTTTTTAACTGCCCACCCTTGAGACAATCAGCAACCAAGTTGTCCTCACCACTGACATGTCTGATTTCAAGAGGAAACTCCTGCAATATCCATAGTAACTTTCCACCTCACTGCAGAGCTTCTCTCTCTTTTCAGGGTTCACTAGATAGGCATGTTGTTGGATCGGGGCCCAGTCCCCAATGTCATGCTCTAGTACATTTGGGTTGGCACATCTGAGAATGAACCCTGATATTTTAAAAGCAGGGCAACAATGTGAATATAATTGTACCAAAAATTGTCAGTTGGTTGCATGAATAAATATCATCAATAAATCGATTACTAAATCTGATCATGAAATGTAAATATGAAATATTTGGTTGCATAGTCATATTTTCAATGTCTTTTCAATGACATGTTGCTAGATGGGATATCCCCAATGTCAAAACACAGTTTTATCGTGTCCAAATCAATAACCAATATGCAGAAACAGTTTGTGATAAATTGAAAACCTAAACATAAAATGTGCTATATACACAAACATCTGCCACAATAATCATATTACTTGTATTTTTTAAACAAGCTCCTTATAAAACTGTACAAGCACCAAAAATGCTGTTGTTTTGACAAGTAGCAATAAATCACTGATATCGATTAGGGGGGAAATCAGGTTGTACGTGATGTTGAAACTAACAACTAAACAAAACACATGGAAATGGGAGATATATTTTACCTCACAGATTAGAGGACAACCTGCAGAAGACAGTCAGCTACATTTTGGAGTGATACATTTAAATTTAGGGGTCGCTAAACAAAGGAACACAACATTTATGTCATCACTCATCGATATCATGTTGAAATCAATTTTGTGAGAGGAGGGAGATGAGGTTGCACGTCCTGTTAAACTAACAGCTCAAAATCCACATGGAATCTGGGAGTAATGTGTACATCCCTGGTTAGAGGACAATTTGTAGAAAACAGCTAGCTACATTTTGAAGTGTTGCATTTTGATTCCAGTGGGTCACCAACATGGTAAATGTAAAACTATTTTTGTGTTTGTCACTTTTTGTTAAATCACAAAAATAGTAACTCTTCCATTTCAGAGCCTGGATTTTCCCCCTGAGGCTAATATCCATATCATGTTGAAATCAATAGAACAGGGGACAAACGTTTAGGGTTCTACATTGTGACATCATTAAAATACTCCTTCTACAATGTTAAAACATTCTACATTGTGACATTATATCATTGATATCATGAAACAACTCCTTCATGTATTTTCTGATGTTTGATCAGATGTCTTTTATCGGAGTATCTCTTGTTACATTGATCACAGCTATAAGGTTTTTCTCCCGTGTGTCTTCTCTGGTGCATCTTCAGTTCTCCAGATTGAACAAAACTCTTCCCACATTGAGTACAGCTATAGGGTTTCTCTCCTGTGTGTATTCTCTGGTGTGATATCAGGCTGCTTCGATGAGTAAAACTCTTCCCACATTGATCACAGCTAAAAGGTTTCTCTCCTGTGCGTGTTCTCTTGTGGAATTTCAGGCTGTGTGAATGACTAAAACTCTTCCCACATTGATCACAGCTATATGGTTTCTCTCCTGTGTGTGTTCTCTGGTGTGTTATCAGGTTGCCTAGATGTAGTAAAACTCTTCCCACATTCATCACAGCTAAAAGATTTCTCTCCTGTGTGTGTTCTCTGGTGTAATTTCAGGCTGGTTGAACGAGTAAAACTCTTCCCACATTCATCACAGCTATAAGATTTCTCTCCTGTGCGTGTTCTTTGGTGTACAATAAGATGGCTAGATGTATCAAAACTCTTCCCACATTGAGTACAGCAATAAGCTTTCTCTACTGTGTGGCTTCTCTGATGAATTTTAATGCCTGCTGATGAGGTGAATCTCTTCCCACAGTCAGAGAGGTTAATTATCTTCCCTGTGGGTCTCTGCTGGTGTTTCTTGAGGAGTTCTGATCTGGAGAGACTCTTCTCTGCCTCATCAGCATCATGAGGTTGTTGAGGCTCCCCAGAGGATCCACGATAGTCACGTCTCTCTCCTGTGTGAATGACAAAGTCATACAGATGGTTAAAGGCCCACAACAGCAGTAATCCACTGTAAAAGGTGATGCCAACAGCGTAGCCATGATGTTGAACAACAATTGACATCTGTAATGAATGTAATGATTACTTGACATTTGTCTTAAAATGAGCAACAATACTCATATTTTGTCTTGTTTTCACATTAGTAGTAACATCTAAGATTGGAGGCCCTTTTCTATGTTTGCTGGTGAGAAAAGATGTTTGCTCAGGGGAGTAACCTCCATTACCAGGTTGCTTATGAGTTCATTTCACACTACTTTGGATTATAATTGTCAGGCTCGCTTGAATCTCCTGCTTAATATAATGTTTGTGTCGTCATCGCAAATCAACCGCTTTGTACTTAAAAAACACTTCAACCAGTAAAATGCTCTTTGGCTTTTTCATCAGCCTGACAATGAGGGTTTGTACACTGTTTGCCAAATTGGCCCATAACTTCACCTAACAACAACATAGACCTACTGTAGGACCCATAACTTCACCTAACAATAACATAGACCTACTGTAGGACCCATAACTTCACCTAACAATAACATAGACCTACTGTAGGATCCATAACTTCACCTAACAACAACATAGACCTACTGTAGGACCCATAACTTCACCTAACAATAACATAGACCTACTGTAGGACCCATAACTTCACCTAACAATAACATAGACCTACTGTAGGACCCATAACTACACCTAACAACAAATATAGGAAAATAGCTCTGTGTGTTGAACAATAGCCTATCCATCAAGGAACAGTTCTCTACACATTATGAGCTAAGTATCTCCGTTTCCAAACGGACTAACGAGACCCTACACTAAATCAAGCAGACAATAACACATTATAAACATCAATTTGTTAGGGATGTTGGATCCAACGTGGAGCACGGCATAACTGTCTTTACCAGAGTAATGAATGAAGAAGCACTTTGGTTGTTGTTGCATGTCGTGATGTTTGTAATTTGACTGTCATTCAGAAAAGTATTTCCTGGATCTTCTGATAGTTGATCATGTGACTGTAACTAAACATCTACAGTATTAAGTATTATGTGTAATTATTGAAGAACTGCGTTAATGACAGTATCCATTTGAGTGTTGTCAATAAAGCTAAGATTAAAAAAAAAAAATATGTATTTCACCTTTATTTAACCAGGTAGGCTAGTTGAGAACAAGTTCTCATTTACAACTGCAACCTGGCCAAGATAAAGCAAAGCAGTGTGACAAAAACAACAGAGTTACACGTTGGATAAACAAACGAACAGTCAATAACACAATAGAAAAATCTATATATAGTGTGTGCAAATGGAGTACGGAGGTAAGGCAATAAATAGGCCATAGTAGTGAAGTAATTACAATTTAACACTGGAGTGATAGATGTTCAAGTAGAAATACTGGTGTGCAAAAGAGCAAAAAAACGTAAATAAAAACATGGGGATGAGGTAGGCAGTTGGATGGGCTATTTACAGATGGGCTATTTACAGATGGGCTGTGTACAGCTGCAGCGATCGGTAAGCTGCTCAGATAGCTGATGCTTAAAGTTAGTGAGGGAGATATATGTCTCCAACTTCAGCGATTTTTGCAATTCGTTGCAGTCATTGGCAGCAGAGAACTGGAAGGAAAGGCGGCCAAAGGAGGTGTTGGCTTTGGGGATGACCAGTGAGATATACCTCCTGGAGCGCGTGCTATGGGTGGGTGTTGCTATGGTGACCAGTGAGCTGAGTGAAGTCGGCCTAGCAAAGACTTATAGATGACCTGGAGCCAGTGGGTTTGGCGACGAATATGTATACCAGGTCGATTAGAAAGGCCTGCTCGCAGAAGTGTTCTAGGGAGCATGTGACAGTGATGAGGGGTGGCCGTTTGACCGCAAACCCATAACGGATGCAGGCGATGAGGCAGTGATCGCTGAGATCCTGATTGAAAACAGCAGAGGTGTATTTGGAGGGCAAGTTGGTCAGGATAATATCTATGAGGGTGCCCATGTTTACAGATTTAGGGGTTGTACCTGGTGGGTTCCTTGATAATTTGTGTGAGATTGAGGGCATCTAGCTTGAATTGTAGGACGGCCGGGGTGTTAACCTCACTAGGGTAGGGGGCACTGTTTTCACCTCCGGATGAAAAGCGTGCCAAAGTAAACTTGGTAGATTTGGATAGAAAACACTCTAAAGTTTCCAAAACAATGTCTGTGAGTATAACAGAACTGATATGACAGGCGAAAACCTGAGAAAAATACATCCAGGAAGTGGGATTTGTTGTTGTTGTAGTTTTCCATTGACTGCCTATACAGATTCCATTGACTTAGGTCTCAAATTGCACTTCCTAGGGCTTCCACTAGATGTCAACAGTCTTTAGAAATAGTTTCAGGCTTGCATCCTGAAAAATGAGAGTGTAAGACCACTCTGAATGAGTGGACCATTCAGTATCTCAGAGATTTTTCATGCGCGAGACCGAGAGCGCACCTTTCTTGTTTACCTTTTATATTGACGACGTTATTGTCCGGTTGAAATGTTATATATTATTTAGGCTAAAAACAACCTGAGGATTGATTATAAACATCGTTTGACATGTTTCTACGAACTTTACTGATACTTTTAGGATTTTTCGTCTGGCTGTTGTGATTGCCTTTGAGCCTGTGGATTACTGAACAAAACGCATGAACAAAACGGAGGTTTTTGGATATAAAGAGAGACTTTATCGAACAAAACAAACATTTATTGAGTAAATGGGAGTCTTGTGAGTTGCAACGATATGAAGATCATCAAAAGTAAGTGATTCATTTTATCGCTATTTCTGACTTGTGTAACTCCTCTACTTGGCTGGTAACTGTTTGTAATGATTTGTCTGCTGGGCGCTGTTCTCAGATAATCGCATGGTATGCTTTCACGGTAAAGCCTTTATGAAATCTGACACCGTGGTTTGATTAACAAGAAGTTAATCTTTAAACCGATGTATAACACTTGAATGTTTTATGAATTCTTATAATGAGTATTTCTGTTTTTGAATTTGGTGCTCTGCAATTTCACTGGATGTTGGCCATGTGGGACGGTAGCGTCCCACACCCCCTAGAGAGGTTAAGCATATCCCAGTTTAGGTCACCTAACAGAACAAACTCTGAAGATAGTGGTGTCCAGGGCACAGCTGGGAGCTGGGGGGGGTCTGTAACAGGCGGCAACAGTGAGAGACTTATTTCTGGAGATTCATTTTTTTAATTAGAAGCTCGAACTGTTTGGGCTTAGACCTGGAAAGTATGATAGAACATTGCAGGCCATCTCTGCAGTAGATTGCAACTCCTCTCATTTTGATGGAAAATGTTGTAGTTGGGGATGGAAATTTCAGAATTTTTGGTGACCTTCCAAAGCCAGGATTCAGACACGGCAAGGACATCAAGGTTGGCGGAGTGTGCTAAAGCAGTGAGTAAAACAAACTTAGGGAGGAGGCTTCTGATGTTAACATGCATGAAACCAAGGCTTTTACGGTTACAGAAGTCAACAAATGAGAGCGCCTGGGGACACACAGGGCCTGGGATAACGTCTACATCACCAGAGGAGTAGGATGAGGGTACGGCAAAAGGCTTTCAGAACTGGTCGGCTCCCTCTAGTCAGGTTATAGTGACGACTGGCTCCCTCCCTCTAGTCAGGTTATAGTGATGACTGGCTCGCTCCCTCTAGTCAGGTTATAGTGATGACTGGCTCCCTCTAGTCAGGTTATAGTGATGACTGGCTCCCTCCAGTCAGGTTATAGTGATGACTGGCTCCCTCTAGTCAGGTTATAGTGATGACTGGCTCCCTCTAGTCAGGTTATAGTGATGACTAGCTCCCTCTAGTCAGGTTATATTGATGACTGGCTCCCTCCCTCTAGTCAGGTTATAGTGATGACTGGCTCCCTCCCTCTAGTCAGGTTATAGTGATGACTGGCTCCCTCTAGTCAGGTTATAGTGATGACTGGCTCCCTCCAGTCAGGTTATAGTGATGACTGGCTCCCTCTAGTCAGGTTATAGTGATGACTGGCTCCCTCCCTCTAGTCAGGTTATAGTGATGACTGGCTCCCTCCCTCTAGTCAGGTTATAGTGATGACTGGCTCCCTCTAGTCAGGTTATAGTGATGACTGGCTCCCTCCCTCTAGTCAGGTTATAGTGATGACTGGCTCCCTCCCTCTAGTCAGGTTATAGTGATGACTGGCTCCCTCCCTCTAGTCAGGTTATAGTGATGACTGGCTCCCTCCCTCTAGTCAGGTTATAGTGATGACTGGCTCCCTCCCTCTAGTCAGGTTATAGTGATGACTGGCTCCCTCCCTCTAGTCAGGTTATAGTGATGACTGGCTCCCTCCCTCTAGTCAGGTTATAGTGATGACTGGCTCCCTCCCTCTAGTCAGGTTATAGTGATGACTGGCTCCCTCCCTCTAGTCAGGTTATAGTGATGACTGGCTCCCTCCCTCTAGTCAGGTTATATTGATGACTGGCTCCCTCCCTCTAGTCAGGTTATAGTGATGACTGCCTCCCTCCCTCTAGTCAGGTTATAGTGATGACTGGCTCCCTCCCTCTAGTCAGGTTATAGTGATGACTGGCTCCCTCCCTCTAGTCAGGTTATAGTGATGACTGGCTCCCTCCCTCTAGTCAGGTTATATTGATGACTGGCTCCCTCCCTCTAGTCAGGTTATAGTGATGACTGCCTCCCTCCCTCTAGTCAGGTTATAGTGATGACTGGCTCCCTCCCTCTAGTCAGGTTATAGTGATGACTGGCTCCCTCCCTCTAGTCAGGTTATAGTGATGACTGGCTCCCTCCCTCTAGTCAGGTTATAGTGATGACTGGCTCCCTCCAGTCAGGTTATAGTGATGACTGGCTCCCTCCCTCTAGTCAGGTTATAGTGATGACTGGCTCCCTCCCTCTAGTCAGGTTATAGTGATGACTGGCTCCCTCCCTCTAGTCAGGTTATAGTGATGACTGGCTCCCTCCCTCTAGTCAGGTTATAGTGATGACTGGCTCCCTCCCTCTAGTCAGGTTATAGTGATGACTGGCTCCCTCTAGTTAGGTTATAGTGATGACTGGCTCCCTCCCTCTAGTCAGGTTATAGTGATGACTGGCTCCCTCCCTCTAGTCAGGTTATAGTGATGACTGGCTCCCTCTAGTCAGGTTATAGTGATGACTGGCTCCCTCCCTCTAGTCAGGTTATAGTGACGACTGGCTCCCTCCCTCTAGTCAGGTTATAGTGATGACTGGCTCCCTCCCTCTAGTCAGGTTATAGTGATGACTGGCTCCCTCCCTCTAGTCAGGTTATAGTGATGACTGGCTCCCTCTAGTCAGGTTATAGTGATGACTGGCTCCCTCCAGTCAGGTTATACTGATGACTGGCTCCCTCCAGTCAGGTTATAGTGATGACTGGCTCCCTCTAGTCAGGTTATAGTGATGACTGGCTCCCTCCCTCTAGTCAGGTTATAGTGATGACTGGCTCCCTCCCTCTAGTCAGGTTATATTGATGACTGGCTCCCTCCCTCTAGTCAGGTTATAGTGATGACTGGCTCCCTCTAGTCAGGTTATAGTGATGACTGGCTCCCTCCCTCTAGTCAGGTTATAGTGATGACTGGCTCCCTCCCTCTAGTCAGGTTATAGTGATGACTGGCTCCCTCCCTCTAGTCAGGTTATAGTGATGACTGGCTCCCTCCCTCTAGTCAGGTTATAGTGATGACTGGCTCCCTCCCTCTAGTCAGGTTATAGTGATGACTGGCTCCCTCCCTCTAGTCAGGTTATAGTGATGACTGGCTCCCTCTAGTCAGGTTATATTGATGACTGGCTCCCTCTAGTCAGGTTATAGTGATGACTGGCTCCCTCTAGTCAGGTTATAGTGATGACTGGCTCCCTCTCTCTAGTCAGGTTATAGTGATGACTGGCTCCCTCCCTCTAGTCAGGTTATAGTGACGACTGGCTCCCTCCCTCTAGTCAGGTTATAGTGACGACTGGCTCCCTCCCTCTAGTCAGGTTATAGTGATGACTGGCTCCCTCCCTCTAGTCAGGTTATAGTGATGACTGGCTCCCTCCCTCTAGTCAGGTTATAGTGATGACTGGCTCCCTCCCTCTAGTCAGGTTATAGTGATGACTGGCTCCCTCCCTCTAGTCAGGTTATAGTGATGACTGGCTCCCTCCCTCTAGTCAGGTTATAGTGATGACTGGCTCCCTCTAGTCAGGTTATAGTGATGACTGGCTCCCTCCCTCTAGTCAGGTTATAGTGATGACTGGCTCCCTCCCTCTAGTCAGGTTATAGTGATGACTGGCTCCCTCCCTCTAGTCAGGTTATAGTGATGACTGGCTCCCTCCCTCTAGTCAGGTTATAGTGATGACTGGCTCCCTCTAGTCAGGTTATAGTGATGACTGGCTCCCTCCCTCTAGTCAGGTTATAGTGATGACTGGCTCCCTCTAGTCAGGTTATAGTGATGACTGGCTCCCTCCCTCTAGTCAGGTTATAGTGATGACTGGCTCCCTCCCTCTAGTCAGGTTATAGTGATGACTGGCTCCCTCTAGTCAGGTTATAGTGATGACTGGCTCCCTCCCTCTAGTCAGGTTATAGTGATGACTGGCTCCCTCCCTCTAGTCAGGTTATAGTGATGACTGGCTCCCTCCCTCTAGTCAGGTTATAGTGATGACTGGCTCCCTCCCTCTAGTCAGGTTATAGTGATGACTGGCTCCCTCTAGTCAGGTTATATTGATGACTGGCTCCCTCTAGTCAGGTTATAGTGATGACTGGCTCCCTCTAGTCAGGTTATAGTGATGACTGGCTCCCTCCCTCTAGTCAGGTTATAGTGATGACTGGCTCCCTCCCTCTAGTCAGGTTATAGTGACGACTGGCTCCCTCCCTCTAGTCAGGTTATAGTGATGACTGGCTCCCTCCCTCTAGTCAGGTTATAGTGATGACTGGCTCCCTCCCTCTAGTCAGGTTATAGTGATGACTGGCTCCCTCCCTCTAGTCAGGTTATAGTGATGACTGGCTCCCTCCCTCTAGTCAGGTTATAGTGATGACTGGCTCCCTCTAGTCAGGTTATAGCTATGACTGGCTCCCTCCCTCTAGTCAGGTTATAGTGATGACTGGCTCCCCCCTCTAGTCAGGTTATAGTGATGACTGGCTCCCTCCCTCTAGTCAGGTTATAGTGATGACTGGCTCCCTCCCTCTAGTCAGGTTATAGTGATGACTGGCTCCCTCTAGTCAGGTTATAGTGATGACTGGCTCCCTCCCTCTAGTCAGGTTATAGTGATGACTGGCTACCTCCCTCTAGTCAGGTTATAGTGATGACTGGCTCCCTCTAGTCAGGTTATAGTGATGACTGGCTCCCTCCCTCTAGTCAGGTTATAGTGATGACTGGCTCCCTCCCTCTAGTCAGGTTATACTGATGACTAGCTCCCTCTAGTCAGGTTATAGTGATGACTGGCTCCCTCCCTCTAGTCAGGTTATAGTGATGACTGGCTCCCTCCCTCTAGTCAGGTTATAGTGATGACTGGCTCCCTCTAGTCAGGTTATAGTGATGACTGGCTCCCTCTAGTCAGGTTATATTGATGACTGGCTCCCTCCCTCTAGTCAGGTTATAGTGATGACTGGCTCCCTCCCTCTAGTCAGGTTATAGTGATGACTGGCTCCCTCTAGTCAGGTTATAGTGATGACTAGCTCCCTCCAGTCAGGTTATAGTGATGACTGGCTCCCTCCCTCTAGTCAGGTTATAGTGATGACTGGCTCCCTCCCTCTAGTCAGGTTATAGTGATGACTGGCTCCCTCCCTCTAGTCAGGTTATAGTGATGACTGGCTCCCTCCCTCTAGTCAGGTTATAGTGATGACTGGCTCCCTCCCTCTAGTCAGGTTATAGTGATGACTGGCTCCCTCTAGTCAGGTTATAGTGATGACTGGCTCCCTCCATCTAGTCAGGTTATAGTGATGACTGGCTCCCTCCCTCTAGTCAGGTTATAGTGATGACTGGCTCCCTCTAGTCAGGTTATAGTGATGACTGGCTCCCTCTAGTCAGGTTATAGTGATGACTGGCTCCCTCTAGTCAGGTTATAGTGATGACTGGCTCCCTCTAGTCAGGTTATAGTGATGACTGGCTCCCTCCCTCTAGTCAGGTTATAGTGATGACTGGCTCCCTCTAGTCAGGTTATAGTGATGACTGGCTCCCTCTAGTCAGGTTATAGTGATGACTGGCTCCCTCCCTCTAGTCAGGTTATAGTGATGACTGGCTCCCTCTAGTCAGGTTATAGTGATGACTGGCTCCCTCTAGTCAGGTTATAGTGATGACTGGCTCCCTCCCTCTAGTCAGGTTATAGTGATGACTGGCTCCCTCCCTCCAGTCAGGTTATATTGATGACTGGCTCCCTCTAGTCAGGTTATAGTGATGACTGGCTCCCTCCCTCTAGTCAGGTTATAGTGATGACTGGCTCCCTCCCTCTAGTCAGGTTATAGTGATGACTGGCTCCCTCCCTCTAGTCAGGTTATAGTGATGACTGGCTCCCTCTAGTCAGGTTATAGTGATGACTGGCTCCCTCCCTCTAGTCAGGTTATAGTGATGACTGGCTCCCTCTAGTCAGGTTATAGTGATGACTGGCTCCCTCTAGTCAGGTTATAGTGATGACTGGCTCCCTCTAGTCAGGTTATAGTGATGACTGGCTCCCTCCCTCTAGTCAGGTTATAGTGATGACTGGCTCCCTCCCTCTAGTCAGGTTATAGTGATGACTGGCTCCCTCCCTCTA
Organism: Salmo salar; assembly: GCF_965601325.2. Lineage (NCBI taxonomy): Eukaryota > Metazoa > Chordata > Actinopteri > Salmoniformes > Salmonidae > Salmo > Salmo salar. Next base: position 1,156,090 of record NW_027675396.1, read on the forward strand.
GTCAGGTTATAGTGATGACTGGCTCCCTCTAGTCAGGTTATAGTGATGACTGGCTCCCTCCCTCTAGTCAGGTTATAGTGATGACTGGCTCCCTCCCTCTAGTCAGGTTATAGTGATGACTGGCTCCCTCCCTCTAGTCAGGTTATAGTGATGACTGGCTCCCTCCCTCTAGTCAGGTTATAGTGATGACTGGCTCCCTCCCTCTAGTCAGGTTATAGTGATGACTGGCTCCCTCCCTCTAGTCAGGTTATAGTGATGACTGGCTCCCTCTAGTCAGGTTATAGTGATGACTGGCTCCCTCTAGTCAGGTTATAGTGATGACTGGCTCCCTCCAGTCAGGTTATAGTGATGACTGGCTCCCTCTAGTCAGGTTATATTGATGACTGGCTCCCTCCCTCTAGTCAGGTTATAGTGATGACTGGCTCCCTCCCTCTAGTCAGGTTATAGTGATGACTGGCTCCCTCCCTCTAGTCAGGTTATAGTGATGACTGGCTCCCTCCCTCTAGTCAGGTTATAGTGATGACTGGCTCCCTCCCTCTAGTCAGGTTATAGTGATGACTGGCTCCCTCCCTCTAGTCAGGTTATAGTGATGACTGGCTCCCTCCCTCTAGTCAGGTTATAGTGATGACTGGCTCCCTCCCTCTAGTCAGGTTATAGTGATGACTGGCTCCCTCCCTCTAGTCAGGTTATAGTGATGACTGGCTCCCTCCCTCTAGTCAGGTTATAGTGATGACTGGCTCCCTCCCTCTAGTCAGGTTATAGTGATGACTGGCTCCCTCTAGTCAGGTTATAGTGATGACTGGCTCCCTCTAGTCAGGTTATAGTGATGACTGGCTCCCTCCAGTCAGGTTATAGTGACGACTGGCTCCCTCTAGTCAGGTTATAGTGATGACTGGCTCCCTCTAGTCAGGTTATAGTGATGACTGGCTCCCTCTAGTCAGGTTATAGTGATGACTGGCTCCCTCTAGTCAGGTTATAGTGATGACTGGCTCCCTCCCTCTAGTCAGGTTATATTGATGACTGGCTCCCTCCAGTCAGGTTATAGTGATGACTGGCTCCCTCCCTCTAGTCAGGTTATAGTGATGACTGGCTCCCTCCCTCTAGTCAGGTTATAGTGATGACTGGCTCCCTCCCTCTAGTCAGGTTATAGTGATGACTGGCTCCCTCTAGTCAGGTTATAGTGATGACTGGCTCCCTCCCTCTAGTCAGGTTATAGTGATGACTGGCTCCCTCCCTCTAGTCAGGTTATAGTGATGACTGGCTCCCTCCCTCTAGTCAGGTTATAGTGATGACTGGCTCCCTCTAGTCAGGTTATAGTGATGACTGGCTCCCTCCATCTAGTCAGGTTATAGTGATGACTGGCTCCCTCCCTCTAGTCAGGTTATAGTGATGACTGGCTCCCTCTAGTCAGGTTATAGTGATGACTGGCTCCCTCTAGTCAGGTTATAGTGATGACTGGCTCCCTCTAGTCAGGTTATAGTGATGACTGGCTCCCTCTAGTCAGGTTATAGTGATGACTGGCTCCCTCCCTCTAGTCAGGTTATAGTGATGACTGGCTCCCTCTAGTCAGGTTATAGTGATGACTGGCTCCCTCTAGTCAGGTTATAGTGATGACTGGCTCCCTCCCTCTAGTCAGGTTATAGTGATGACTGGCTCCCTCTAGTCAGGTTATAGTGATGACTGGCTCCCTCTAGTCAGGTTATAGTGATGACTGGCTCCCTCCCTCTAGTCAGGTTATAGTGATGACTGGCTCCCTCCCTCCAGTCAGGTTATATTGATGACTGGCTCCCTCTAGTCAGGTTATAGTGATGACTGGCTCCCTCCCTCTAGTCAGGTTATAGTGATGACTGGCTCCCTCCCTCTAGTCAGGTTATAGTGATGACTGGCTCCCTCCCTCTAGTCAGGTTATAGTGATGACTGGCTCCCTCTAGTCAGGTTATAGTGATGACTGGCTCCCTCCCTCTAGTCAGGTTATAGTGATGACTGGCTCCCTCTAGTCAGGTTATAGTGATGACTGGCTCCCTCTAGTCAGGTTATAGTGATGACTGGCTCCCTCTAGTCAGGTTATAGTGATGACTGGCTCCCTCCCTCTAGTCAGGTTATAGTGATGACTGGCTCCCTCCCTCTAGTCAGGTTATAGTGATGACTGGCTCCCTCCCTCTAGTCAGGTTATAGTGATGACTGGCTCCCTCTAGTCAGGTTATAGTGATGACTGGCTCCCTCCCTCTAGTCAGGTTATAGTGATGACTGGCTCCCTCCCTCTAGTCAGGTTATAGTGATGACTGGCTCCCTCCCTCTAGTCAGGTTATAGTGATGACTGGCTCCCTCCCTCTAGTCAGGTTATAGTGATGACTGGCTCCCTCCCTCTAGTCAGGTTATAGTGATGACTGGCTCCCTCCCTCTAGTCAGGTTATAGTGATGACTGGCTCCCTCTAGTCAGGTTATAGTGATGACTGGCTCCCTCTAGTCAGGTTATAGTGATGACTGGCTCCCTCCAGTCAGGTTATAGTGATGACTGGCTCCCTCTAGTCAGGTTATATTGATGACTGGCTCCCTCCCTCTAGTCAGGTTATAGTGATGACTGGCTCCCTCCCTCTAGTCAGGTTATAGTGATGACTGGCTCCCTCCCTCTAGTCAGGTTATAGTGATGACTGGCTCCCTCCCTCTAGTCAGGTTATAGTGATGACTGGCTCCCTCCCTCTAGTCAGGTTATAGTGATGACTGGCTCCCTCCCTCTAGTCAGGTTATAGTGATGACTGGCTCCCTCCCTCTAGTCAGGTTATAGTGATGACTGGCTCCCTCCCTCTAGTCAGGTTATAGTGATGACTGGCTCCCTCCCTCTAGTCAGGTTATAGTGATGACTGGCTCCCTCCCTCTAGTCAGGTTATAGTGATGACTGGCTCCCTCCCTCTAGTCAGGTTATAGTGATGACTGGCTCCCTCTAGTCAGGTTATAGTGATGACTGGCTCCCTCTAGTCAGGTTATAGTGATGACTGGCTCCCTCCAGTCAGGTTATAGTGACGACTGGCTCCCTCTAGTCAGGTTATAGTGATGACTGGCTCCCTCTAGTCAGGTTATAGTGATGACTGGCTCCCTCTAGTCAGGTTATAGTGATGACTGGCTCCCTCTAGTCAGGTTATAGTGATGACTGGCTCCCTCCCTCTAGTCAGGTTATATTGATGACTGGCTCCCTCCAGTCAGGTTATAGTGATGACTGGCTCCCTCCCTCTAGTCAGGTTATAGTGATGACTGGCTCCCTCCCTCTAGTCAGGTTATAGTGATGACTGGCTCCCTCCCTCTAGTCAGGTTATAGTGATGACTGGCTCCCTCTAGTCAGGTTATAGTGATGACTGGCTCCCTCCCTCTAGTCAGGTTATAGTGATGACTGGCTCCCTCCCTCTAGTCAGGTTATAGTGATGACTGGCTCCCTCCCTCTAGTCAGGTTATAGTGATGACTGGCTCCCTCTAGTCAGGTTATAGTGATGACTGGCTCCCTCTAGTCAGGTTATAGTGATGACTGGCTCCCTCCCTCTAGACAGGTTATAGTGATGACTGGCTCCCTCTAGTCAGGTTATAGTGATGACTGGCTCCCTCCCTCTAGTCAGGTTATAGTGATGACTGGCTCCCTCCCTCTAGTCAGGTTATAGTGATGACTGGCTCCCTCCCTCTAGTCAGGTTATAGTGATGACTGGCTCCCTCCCTCTAGTCAGGTTATAGTGATGACTGGCTCCCTCCCTCTAGTCAGGTTATAGTGATGACTGGCTCCCTCCCTCTAGTCAGGTTATAGTGATGACTGGCTCCCTCCAGTCAGGTTATAGTGATGACTGGCTCCCTCCCTCTAGTCAGGTTATAGTGATGACTGGCTCCCTCCCTCTAGTCAGGTTATACTGATGACTGGCTCCCTCTCTCCAGTCAGGTTATAGTGATGACTGGCTCCCTCCCTCTAGTCAGGTTATAGTGATGACTGGCTCCCTCCCTCTAGTCAGGTTATAGTGATGACTGGCTCCCTCCCTCTAGTCAGGTTATAGTGATGACTGGCTCCCTCCCTCTAGTCAGGTTATAGTGATGACTGGCTCCCTCTAGTCAGGTTATAGTGATGACTGGCTCCCTCCCTCTAGTCAGGTTATAGTGATGACTGGCTCCCTCCCTCTAGTCAGGTTATAGTGATGACTGCCTCCCTCTAGTCAGGTTATAGTGATGACTGGCTCCCTCTAGTCAGGTTATAGTGATGACTGGCTCCCTCTAGTCAGGTTATATTGATGACTGGGTCCCTCTAGTCAGGTTATAGTGATGACTGGCTCCCTCTAGTCAGGTTATATTGATGACTGGCTCCCTCTAGTCAGGTTATATTGATGACTGGCTCCCTCTAGTCAGGTTATAGTGATGACTGGCTCCCTCCAGTCAGGTTATAGTGATGACTGGCTCCCTCCCTCTAGTCAGGTTATAGTGATGACTGGCTCCCTCCCTCTAGTCAGGTTATAGTGATGACTGGCTCCCTCCCTCTAGTCAGGTTATAGTGATGACTGGCTCCCTCTAGTCAGGTTATAGTGATGACTGGCTCCCTCTAGTCAGGTTATAGTGATGACTGGCTCCCTCTAGTCAGGTTATATTGATGACTGGCTCCCTCCCTCTAGTCAGGTTATAGTGATGACTGGCTCCCTCCCTCTAGTCAGGTTATAGTGATGACTGGCTCCCTCCCTCTAGTCAGATTATAGTGATGACTGGCTCCCTCCCTCTAGTCAGGTTATATTGATGACTGGTTCCCTCTAGTCAGGTTATAGTGATGACTGGCTCCCTCCCTCTAGTCAGGTTATATTGATGACTGGCTCCCTCTAGTCAGGTTATAGTGGTGACTGGCTCCCTCCCTCTAGTCAGGTTATATTGATGACTGGCTCCCTCTAGTCAGGTTATAGTGATGACTGGCTCCCTCTAGTCAGGTTATAGTGATGACTGGCTCCCTCCCTCTAGTCAGGTTATAGTGATGGCTGGCTCCCTCCCTCTAGTCAGGTTATAGTGATGACTGGCTCCCTCCCTCTAGTCAGGTTATAGTGATGACTGGCTCCCTCTAGTCAGGTTATAGTGATGACTGGCTCCCTCTAGTCAGGTTATAGTGATGACTGGCTCCCTCCCTCTAGTCAGGTTATAGTGATGACTGGCTCCCTCCCTCTAGTCAGGTTATAGTGATGACTGGCTCCCTCCCTCTAGTCAGGTTATAGTGATGACTGGCTCCCTCCCTCTAGTCAGGTTATAGTGATGACTGGCTCCGTCCCTCTAGTCAGGTTGTAGTGATGACTGGCTCCCTCCCTCTAGTCAGGTTATAGTGATGACTGGCTCCCTCCCTCTGGTCAGGTTATAGTGATGACTGGCTCCCTCTAGTCAGGTTATAGTAATGACTGGCTCCCTCTAGTCAGGTTATAGTGATGACTGGCTCCCTCCCTCTAGTCAGGTTATAGTGATGACTGGCTCCCTCCCTCTAGTCAGGTTATAGTGATGACTGGCTCCCTCTAGTCAGGTTATAGTGATGACTGGCTCCCTCCCTCTAGTCAGGTTATAGTGATGACTGGCTCCCTCTAGTCAGGTTATAGTGATGACTGGCTCCCTCTAGTCAGGTTATAGTGATGACTGGCTCCCTCCCTCTAGTCAGGTTATAGTGATGACTGGCTCCCTCCCTCTAGTCAGGTTATAGTGATGACTGGCTCCCTCCCTCTAGTCAGGTTATAGTGATGACTGGCTCCCTCCCTCTAGTCAGGTTATAGTGATGACTGGCTCCCTCTAGTCAGGTTATAGTGATGACTGGCTCCCTCTAGTCAGGTTATAGTGATGACTGGCTCCCTCCCTCTAGTCAGGTTATAGTGACGACCTCCTCCCTCCCTCTAGTCAGGTTATAGTGATGACTGGCTCCCTCTAGTCAGGTTATAGTGATGACTGGCTCCCTCTAGTCAGGTTATAGTGATGACTGGCTCCCTCCCTCTAGTCAGGTTATAGTGATGACTGGCTCCCTCTAGTCAGGTTATAGTGATGACTGGCTCCCTCCCTCTAGTCAGGTTATAGTGATGACTGGCTCCCTCCCTCTAGTCAGGTTATAGTGATGACTGGCTCCCTCCCTCTAGTCAGGTTATAGTGATGACTGGCTCCCTCCCTCTAGTCAGGTTATAGTGATGACTGGCTCCCTCCCTCTAGTCAGGTTATAGTGATGACTGGCTCCCTCCCTCTAGTCAGGTTATAGTGACGACTGGCTCCCTCCCTCTAGTCAGGTTATAGTGATGACTGGCTCCCTCCCTCTAGTCAGGTTATAGTGATGACTGGCTCCCTCCCTCTAGTCAGGTTATATTGATGACTGGTTCCCTCTAGTCAGGTTATAGTGACGACTGGCTCCCTCTAGTCAGGTTATAGTGATGACTGGCTCCCTCCCTCTAGTCAGGTTATATTGATGACTGGTTCCCTCTAGTCAGGTTATAGTGATGACTGGCTCCCTCCCTCTAGTCAGGTTATAGTGATGACTGGCTACCTCCCTCTAGTCAGGTTATAGTGATGACTGGCTCCCTCTAGTCAGGTTATAGTGATGACTGGCTCCCTCCCTCTAGTCAGGTTATAGTGATGACTGGCTCCCTCCCTCTAGTCAGGTTATACTGATGACTAGCTCCCTCTAGTCAGGTTATAGTGATGACTGGCTCCCTCCCTCTAGTCAGGTTATAGTGATGACTGGCTCCCTCCCTCTAGTCAGGTTATAGTGATGACTGGCTCCCTCTAGTCAGGTTATAGTGATGACTGGCTCCCTCTAGTCAGGTTATATTGATGACTGGCTCCCTCCCTCTAGTCAGGTTATAGTGATGACTGGCTCCCTCCCTCTAGTCAGGTTATAGTGATGACTGGCTCCCTCTAGTCAGGTTATAGTGATGACTAGCTCCCTCCAGTCAGGTTATAGTGATGACTGGCTCCCTCCCTCTAGTCAGGTTATAGTGATGACTGGCTCCCTCCCTCTAGTCAGGTTATAGTGATGACTGGCTCCCTCCCTCTAGTCAGGTTATAGTGATGACTGGCTCCCTCCCTCTAGTCAGGTTATAGTGATGACTGGCTCCCTCCCTCTAGTCAGGTTATAGTGATGACTGGCTCCCTCTAGTCAGGTTATAGTGATGACTGGCTCCCTCCATCTAGTCAGGTTATAGTGATGACTGGCTCCCTCCCTCTAGTCAGGTTATAGTGATGACTGGCTCCCTCTAGTCAGGTTATAGTGATGACTGGCTCCCTCTAGTCAGGTTATAGTGATGACTGGCTCCCTCTAGTCAGGTTATAGTGATGACTGGCTCCCTCTAGTCAGGTTATAGTGATGACTGGCTCCCTCCCTCTAGTCAGGTTATAGTGATGACTGGCTCCCTCTAGTCAGGTTATAGTGATGACTGGCTCCCTCTAGTCAGGTTATAGTGATGACTGGCTCCCTCCCTCTAGTCAGGTTATAGTGATGACTGGCTCCCTCTAGTCAGGTTATAGTGATGACTGGCTCCCTCTAGTCAGGTTATAGTGATGACTGGCTCCCTCCCTCTAGTCAGGTTATAGTGATGACTGGCTCCCTCCCTCCAGTCAGGTTATATTGATGACTGGCTCCCTCTAGTCAGGTTATAGTGATGACTGGCTCCCTCCCTCTAGTCAGGTTATAGTGATGACTGGCTCCCTCCCTCTAGTCAGGTTATAGTGATGACTGGCTCCCTCCCTCTAGTCAGGTTATAGTGATGACTGGCTCCCTCTAGTCAGGTTATAGTGATGACTGGCTCCCTCCCTCTAGTCAGGTTATAGTGATGACTGGCTCCCTCTAGTCAGGTTATAGTGATGACTGGCTCCCTCTAGTCAGGTTATAGTGATGACTGGCTCCCTCTAGTCAGGTTATAGTGATGACTGGCTCCCTCCCTCTAGTCAGGTTATAGTGATGACTGGCTCCCTCCCTCTAGTCAGGTTATAGTGATGACTGGCTCCCTCCCTCTAGTCAGGTTATAGTGATGACTGGCTCCCTCTAGTCAGGTTATAGTGATGACTGGCTCCCTCCCTCTAGTCAGGTTATAGTGATGACTGGCTCCCTCCCTCTAGTCAGGTTATAGTGATGACTGGCTCCCTCCCTCTAGTCAGGTTATAGTGATGACTGGCTCCCTCCCTCTAGTCAGGTTATAGTGATGACTGGCTCCCTCCCTCTAGTCAGGTTATAGTGATGACTGGCTCCCTCCCTCTAGTCAGGTTATAGTGATGACTGGCTCCCTCTAGTCAGGTTATAGTGATGACTGGCTCCCTCTAGTCAGGTTATAGTGATGACTGGCTCCCTCCAGTCAGGTTATAGTGATGACTGGCTCCCTCTAGTCAGGTTATATTGATGACTGGCTCCCTCCCTCTAGTCAGGTTATAGTGATGACTGGCTCCCTCCCTCTAGTCAGGTTATAGTGATGACTGGCTCCCTCCCTCTAGTCAGGTTATAGTGATGACTGGCTCCCTCCCTCTAGTCAGGTTATAGTGATGACTGGCTCCCTCCCTCTAGTCAGGTTATAGTGATGACTGGCTCCCTCCCTCTAGTCAGGTTATAGTGATGACTGGCTCCCTCCCTCTAGTCAGGTTATAGTGATGACTGGCTCCCTCCCTCTAGTCAGGTTATAGTGATGACTGGCTCCCTCCCTCTAGTCAGGTTATAGTGATGACTGGCTCCCTCCCTCTAGTCAGGTTATAGTGATGACTGGCTCCCTCCCTCTAGTCAGGTTATAGTGATGACTGGCTCCCTCTAGTCAGGTTATAGTGATGACTGGCTCCCTCTAGTCAGGTTATAGTGATGACTGGCTCCCTCCAGTCAGGTTATAGTGACGACTGGCTCCCTCTAGTCAGGTTATAGTGATGACTGGCTCCCTCTAGTCAGGTTATAGTGATGACTGGCTCCCTCTAGTCAGGTTATAGTGATGACTGGCTCCCTCTAGTCAGGTTATAGTGATGACTGGCTCCCTCCCTCTAGTCAGGTTATATTGATGACTGGCTCCCTCCAGTCAGGTTATAGTGATGACTGGCTCCCTCCCTCTAGTCAGGTTATAGTGATGACTGGCTCCCTCCCTCTAGTCAGGTTATAGTGATGACTGGCTCCCTCCCTCTAGTCAGGTTATAGTGATGACTGGCTCCCTCTAGTCAGGTTATAGTGATGACTGGCTCCCTCCCTCTAGTCAGGTTATAGTGATGACTGGCTCCCTCCCTCTAGTCAGGTTATAGTGATGACTGGCTCCCTCCCTCTAGTCAGGTTATAGTGATGACTGGCTCCCTCTAGTCAGGTTATAGTGATGACTGGCTCCCTCTAGTCAGGTTATAGTGATGACTGGCTCCCTCCCTCTAGACAGGTTATAGTGATGACTGGCTCCCTCTAGTCAGGTTATAGTGATGACTGGCTCCCTCCCTCTAGTCAGGTTATAGTGATGACTGGCTCCCTCCCTCTAGTCAGGTTATAGTGATGACTGGCTCCCTCCCTCTAGTCAGGTTATAGTGATGACTGGCTCCCTCCCTCTAGTCAGGTTATAGTGATGACTGGCTCCCTCCCTCTAGTCAGGTTATAGTGATGACTGGCTCCCTCCCTCTAGTCAGGTTATAGTGATGACTGGCTCCCTCCAGTCAGGTTATAGTGATGACTGGCTCCCTCCCTCTAGTCAGGTTATAGTGATGACTGGCTCCCTCCCTCTAGTCAGGTTATACTGATGACTGGCTCCCTCTCTCCAGTCAGGTTATAGTGATGACTGGCTCCCTCCCTCTAGTCAGGTTATAGTGATGACTGGCTCCCTCCCTCTAGTCAGGTTATAGTGATGACTGGCTCCCTCCCTCTAGTCAGGTTATAGTGATGACTGGCTCCCTCCCTCTAGTCAGGTTATAGTGATGACTGGCTCCCTCTAGTCAGGTTATAGTGATGACTGGCTCCCTCCCTCTAGTCAGGTTATAGTGATGACTGGCTCCCTCCCTCTAGTCAGGTTATAGTGATGACTGCCTCCCTCTAGTCAGGTTATAGTGATGACTGGCTCCCTCTAGTCAGGTTATAGTGATGACTGGCTCCCTCTAGTCAGGTTATATTGATGACTGGGTCCCTCTAGTCAGGTTATAGTGATGACTGGCTCCCTCTAGTCAGGTTATATTGATGACTGGCTCCCTCTAGTCAGGTTATATTGATGACTGGCTCCCTCTAGTCAGGTTATAGTGATGACTGGCTCCCTCCAGTCAGGTTATAGTGATGACTGGCTCCCTCCCTCTAGTCAGGTTATAGTGATGACTGGCTCCCTCCCTCTAGTCAGGTTATAGTGATGACTGGCTCCCTCCCTCTAGTCAGGTTATAGTGATGACTGGCTCCCTCTAGTCAGGTTATAGTGATGACTGGCTCCCTCTAGTCAGGTTATAGTGATGACTGGCTCCCTCTAGTCAGGTTATATTGATGACTGGCTCCCTCCCTCTAGTCAGGTTATAGTGATGACTGGCTCCCTCCCTCTAGTCAGGTTATAGTGATGACTGGCTCCCTCCCTCTAGTCAGATTATAGTGATGACTGGCTCCCTCCCTCTAGTCAGGTTATATTGATGACTGGTTCCCTCTAGTCAGGTTATAGTGATGACTGGCTCCCTCCCTCTAGTCAGGTTATATTGATGACTGGCTCCCTCTAGTCAGGTTATAGTGGTGACTGGCTCCCTCCCTCTAGTCAGGTTATATTGATGACTGGCTCCCTCTAGTCAGGTTATAGTGATGACTGGCTCCCTCTAGTCAGGTTATAGTGATGACTGGCTCCCTCCCTCTAGTCAGGTTATAGTGATGGCTGGCTCCCTCCCTCTAGTCAGGTTATAGTGATGACTGGCTCCCTCCCTCTAGTCAGGTTATAGTGATGACTGGCTCCCTCTAGTCAGGTTATAGTGATGACTGGCTCCCTCTAGTCAGGTTATAGTGATGACTGGCTCCCTCCCTCTAGTCAGGTTATAGTGATGACTGGCTCCCTCCCTCTAGTCAGGTTATAGTGATGACTGGCTCCCTCCCTCTAGTCAGGTTATAGTGATGACTGGCTCCCTCCCTCTAGTCAGGTTATAGTGATGACTGGCTCCCTCCCTCTAGTCAGGTTGTAGTGATGACTGGCTCCCTCCCTCTAGTCAGGTTATAGTGATGACTGGCTCCCTCCCTCTGGTCAGGTTATAGTGATGACTGGCTCCCTCTAGTCAGGTTATAGTAATGACTGGCTCCCTCTAGTCAGGTTATAGTGATGACTGGCTCCCTCCCTCTAGTCAGGTTATAGTGATGACTGGCTCCCTCCCTCTAGTCAGGTTATAGTGATGACTGGCTCCCTCTAGTCAGGTTATAGTGATGACTGGCTCCCTCCCTCTAGTCAGGTTATAGTGATGACTGGCTCCCTCTAGTCAGGTTATAGTGATGACTGGCTCCCTCTAGTCAGGTTATAGTGATGACTGGCTCCCTCCCTCTAGTCAGGTTATAGTGATGACTGGCTCCCTCCCTCTAGTCAGGTTATAGTGATGACTGGCTCCCTCCCTCTAGTCAGGTTATAGTGATGACTGGCTCCCTCCCTCTAGTCAGGTTATAGTGATGACTGGCTCCCTCTAGTCAGGTTATAGTGATGACTGGCTCCCTCTAGTCAGGTTATAGTGATGACTGGCTCCCTCCCTCTAGTCAGGTTATAGTGACGACCTCCTCCCTCCCTCTAGTCAGGTTATAGTGATGACTGGCTCCCTCTAGTCAGGTTATAGTGATGACTGGCTCCCTCTAGTCAGGTTATAGTGATGACTGGCTCCCTCCCTCTAGTCAGGTTATAGTGATGACTGGCTCCCTCTAGTCAGGTTATAGTGATGACTGGCTCCCTCCCTCTAGTCAGGTTATAGTGATGACTGGCTCCCTCCCTCTAGTCAGGTTATAGTGATGACTGGCTCCCTCCCTCTAGTCAGGTTATAGTGATGACTGGCTCCCTCCCTCTAGTCAGGTTATAGTGATGACTGGCTCCCTCCCTCTAGTCAGGTTATAGTGATGACTGGCTCCCTCCCTCTAGTCAGGTTATAGTGACGACTGGCTCCCTCCCTCTAGTCAGGTTATAGTGATGACTGGCTCCCTCCCTCTAGTCAGGTTATAGTGATGACTGGCTCCCTCCCTCTAGTCAGGTTATATTGATGACTGGTTCCCTCTAGTCAGGTTATAGTGACGACTGGCTCCCTCTAGTCAGGTTATAGTGATGACTGGCTCCCTCCCTCTAGTCAGGTTATAGTGATGACTGGCTCCCTCCCTCTAGTCAGGTTATAGTGATGACTGGCTCCCTCCCTCTAGTCAGGTTATAGTGATGACTGGCTCCCTCTAGTCAGGTTATAGTGATGACTGGCTCCCTCCCTCTAGTCAGGTTATAGTGATGACTGGCTCCCTCTAGTCAGGTTATAGTGATGACTGGCTCCCTCCCTCTAGTCAGGTTATAGTGATGACTGGCTCCCTCCCTCTAGTCAGGTTATAGTGATGACTGGCTCCCTCCCTCTAGTCAGGTTATAGTGATGACTGGCTCCCTCTAGTCAGGTTATAGTGATGACTGGCTCCCTCCAGTCAGGTTATAGTGATGACTGGCTCCCTCCCTCTGGTCAGGTTATAGTGATGACTGGCTCCCTCCCTCTAGTCAGGTTATAGTGATGACTGGCTCCCTCCCTCTAGTCAGGTTATAGTGATGACTGGCTCCCTCCCTCTAGTCAGGTTATAGTGATGACTGGCTCCCTCCCTCTAGTCATGTTATAGTGATGACTGGCTCCCTCCCTCTAGTCAGGTTATAGTGATGACTGGCTCCCTCCCTCTAGTCATGTTATAGTGATGACTGGCTCCCTCCCTCTAGTCAGGTTATAGTGATGACTGGCTCCCTCCCTCTAGTCAGGTTATAGTGATGACTGGCTCCCTCCCTCTAGTCAGGTTATAGTGATGACTGGCTCCCTCCCTCTAGTCAGGTTATAGTGATGACTGGCTCCCTCCCTCTAGTCAGGTTATAGTGATGACTGGCTCCCTCCCTCTAGTCAGGTTATAGTGATGACTGGCTCCCTCCCTCTGGTCAGGTTATAGTGATGACTGGCTCCCTCCCTCTAGTCAGGTTATAGTGATGACTGGCTCCCTCCCTCTAGTCAGGTTATAGTGATGACTGGCTCCCTCTAGTCAGGTTATAGTGATGACTGGCTCCCTCTAGTCAGGTTATAGTGATGACTGGCAACCTCCAGTCAGGTTATAGTGATGACTGGCTCCCTCCCTCTGGTCAGGTTATAGTGATGACTGGCTCCCTCCCTCTAGTCAGGTTATAGTGATGACTGGCTCCCTCCCTCTAGTCAGGTTATAGTGATGACTGGCTCCCTCCCTCTAGTCAGGTTATAGTGATGACTGGCTCCCTCCCTCTAGTCAGGTTATAGTGATGACTGGCTCCCTCCCTCTAGTCAGGTTATAGTGATGACTGGCTCCCTCTAGTCAGGTTATAGTGATGACTGGCTCCCTCCCTCTAGTCAGGTTATAGTGATGACTGGCTCACTCCCTCTAGTCAGGTTATAGTGATGACTGGCTCCCTCTAGTCAGGTTATAGTGATGACTGGCTCCCTCTAGTCAGGTTATAGTGATGACTGGCTCCCTCTAGTCAGGTTATAGTGATGACTGGCTCCCTCCCTCTAGTCAGGTTATAGTGATGACTGGCTCCCTCCCTCTAGTCAGGTTATAGTGATGACTGGCTCCCTCCCTCTAGTCAGGTTATAGTGATGACTGGCTCCCTCCCTCTAGTCAGGTTATAGTGATGACTGGCTCCCTCCCTCTAGTCAGGTTATAGTGATGACTGGCTCCCTCCCTCTAGTCAGGTTATAGTGATGACTGGCTCCCTCCCTCTAGTCAGGTTATAGTGATGACTGGTTCCCTCTAGTCAGGTTATAGTGATGACTGGCTCCCTCCCTCTAGTCAGGTTATAGTAATGACTGGCTCCCTCCCTCTAGTCAGGTTATAGTGATGACTGGCTCCCTCCAGTCAGGTTATAGTGATGACTGGCTCCCTCTAGTCAGGTTATAGTGATGACTGGCTCCCTCCCTCTAGTCAGGTTATAGTGATGACTGGCTCCCTCCCTCTAGTCAGGTTATAGTGATGACTGGCTCCCTCTAGTCAGGTTATAGTGATGACTGGCTCCCTCTAGTCAGGTTATAGTGATGACTGGCTCCCTCCCTCTAGTCAGGTTGTAGTGATGACTGGCTCCCTCCCTCTAGTCAGGTTATAGTGATGACTGGCTCCCACTAGTCAGGTTATAGTGATGACTGGCTCCCTCCCTCCAGTCAGGTTATAGTGATGACTGGCTCCCTCCCTCTAGTCAGGTTATAGTGATGACTGGCTCCCTCCCTCTAGTCAGGTTATAGTGATGACTGGCTCCCTCTAGTCAGGTTATAGTGATGACTGGCTCCCTCTAGTCAGGTTATAGTGATGACTGGCTCCCTCCCTCTAGTCAGGTTATAGTGATGACTGGCTCCCTCTAGTCAGGTTATAGTGATGACTGGCTCCCTCCCTCTAGTCAGGTTATAGTGATGACTGGCTCCCTCTTGTCAGGTTATAGTGATGACTGGCTCCCTCCCTCTAGTCAGGTTATAGTGATGACTGGCTCCCTCCCTCTAGTCAGGTTATAGTGATGACTGGCTCCCTCCCTCTAGTCAGGTTATAGTGATGACTGGCTCCCTCCCTCTAGTCAGGTTATAGTGATGACTGGCTCCCTCCCTCTAGTCAGGTTATAGTGACGACTGGCTCCCTCTAGTCAGGTTATATTGATGACTGGCTCCCTCCCTCTAGTCAGGTTATAGTGATGACTGGCTCCCTCTGGTCAGGTTATAGTGATGACTGGCTCCCTCTGGTCAGGTTATAGTGATGACTGGCTCCCTCTGGTCAGGTTATAGTGATGACTGGCTCCCTCCCTCTAGTCAGGTTATAATGATGACTGGCTCCCTCCCTCTAGTCAGGTTATAATGATGACTGGCTCCCTCCCTCTAGTCAGGTTATAGTGATGACTGGCTCCCTCCCTCTAGTCAGGTTATAGTGATGACTGGCTCCCTCCCTCTAGTCAGGTTATAGTGATGACTGGCTCCCTCCCTCTAGTCAGGTTATAGTGATGACTGGCTCCCTCTAGTCAGGTTATAGTGATGACTGGCTCCCTCTAGTCAGGTTATAGTGATGACTGGCTCCCTCCCTCTAGTCAGGTTATAGTGATGACTGGCTCCCTCCCTCTAGTCAGGTTATAGTGATGACTGGCTCCCTCCCTCTAGTCAGGTTATAGTGATGACTGGCTCCCTCTAGTCAGGTTATAGTGATGACTGGCTCCCTCTAGTCAGGTTATAGTGATGACTGGCTCCCTCTAGTCAGGTTATAGTGATGACTGGCTCCCTCCCTCTAGTCAGGTTATAGTGATGACTGGCTCCCTCTAGTCAGGTTATATTGATGACTGGCTCCCTCTAGTCAGGTTATAGTGATGACTGGCTCCCTCTAGTCAGGTTATAGTGATGACTGGCTCCCTCTAGTCAGGTTATAGTGATGACTGGCTCCCTCTAGTCAGGTTATAGTGATGACTGGCTCCCTCTGGTCAGGTTATAGTGATGACTGGCTCCCTCTGATCAGGTTATAGTGATGACTGGCTCCCTCCCTCTAGTCAGGTTATAGTGATGACTGGCTCCCTCACTCTAGTCAGGTTATAGTGATGACTGGCTCCCTCTAGTCAGGTTATAGTGATGACTGGCTCCCTCCCTCTAGTCAGGTTATAGTGATGACTGGCTCCCTCCCTCTAGTCAGGTTATAGTGATGACTGGCTCCCTCCCTCTAGTCAGGTTATAGTGATGACTGGCTCCCTCTAGTCAGGTTATAGTGATGACTGGCTCCCTCTAGTCAGGTTATAGTGATGACTGGCTCCCTCCCTCTAGTCAGGTTATAGTGATGACTGGCTCCCTCCCTCTAGTCAGGTTATAGTGATGACTGGCTCCCTCCCTCTAGTCAGGTTATAGTGATGACTGGCTCCCTCCCTCTAGTCAGGTTATAGTGATGACTGGCTCCCTCCCTCTAGTCAGGTTATAGTGATGACTGGCTCCCTCCCTCTAGTCAGGTTATAGTGATGACTGGCTCCCTCTAGTCAGGTTATAGTGATGACTGGCTCCCTCTAGTCAGGTTATAGTGATGACTGGCTCCCTCTAGTCAGGTTATAGTGATGACTGGCTCCCTCCCTCTAGTCAGGTTATAGTGATGACTGGCTCCCTCCCTCTAGTCAGGTTATAGTGATGACTGGCTCCCTCTAGTCAGGTTATAGTGATGACTGGCTCCCTCCCTCTAGTCAGGTTATAGTGACGACTGGCTCCCTCTAGTCAGGTTATAGTGATGACTGGCTCCCTCCCTCTAGTCAGGTTATAGTGATGACTGGCTCCCTCCCTCTAGTCAGGTTATAGTGATGACTGGCTCCCTCCCTCTAGTCAGGTTATAGTGATGACTGGCTCCCTCCCTCTAGTCAGGTTATAGTGATGACTGGCTCCCTCCCTCCAGTCAGGTTATAGTGATGACTGGCTCCCTCCCTCTAGTCAGGTTATAGTGATGACTGGCTCCCTCCCTCTAGTCAGGTTATAGTGATGACTGGCTCCCTCCCTCTAGTCAGGTTATAGTGATGACTGGCTCCCTCCCTCTAGTCAGGTTATAGTGATGACTGGCTCCCTCTGGTCAGGTTATAGTGATGACTGGCTCCCTCTGATCAGGTTATAGTGATGACTGGCTCCCTCCCTCTAGTCAGGTTATAGTGATGACTGGCTCCCTCACTCTAGTCAGGTTATAGTGATGACTGGCTCCCTATAGTCAGGTTATAGTGATGACTGGCTCCCTCCCTCTAGTCAGGTTATAGTGATGACTGGCTCCCTCTAGTCAGGTTATAGTGATGACTGGCTCCCTCCCTCTAGTCAGGTTATAGTGATGACTGGCTCCCTCCCTCTAGTCAGGTTATAGTGATGACTGGCTCCCTCCCTCTAGTCAGGTTATAGTGATGACTGGCTCCCTCCCTCTAGTCAGGTTATAGTGATGACTGGCTCCCTCCCTCTAGTCAGGTTATAGTGATGACTGGCTCCCTCCCTCTAGTCAGGTTATAGTGATGACTGACTCCCTCTAGTCAGGTTATAGTGATGACTGGCTCCCTCCCTCTAGTCATGTTATAGTGATGACTGGCTCCCTCTAGTCAGGTTATAGTGATGACTGGCTCCCTCCCTCTAGTCAGGTTATAGTGATGACTGGCTCCCTCTAGTCAGGTTATAGTGATGACTGGCTCCCTCCCTCTAGTCAGGTTATAGTGATGACTGGCTCCCTCTAGTCAGGTTATAGTGATGACTGGCTCCCTCCCTCTAGTCAGGTTATAGTGATGACTGGCTCCCTCTAGTCAGGTTATAGTGATGACTGGCTCCCTCCCTCTAGTCAGGTTATAGTGATGACTGGCTCCCTCCCTCTAGTCAGGTTATAGTGATGACTGGCTCCCTCACTCTAGTCAGGTTATAGTGATGACTGGCTCCCTCCCTCTAGTCAGGTTATAGTGATGACTGGCTCCCTCCCTCTAGTCAGGTTATAGTGATGACTGGCTCCCTCCCTCTAGTCAGGTTATAGTGATGACTGGCTCCCTCCCTCTAGTCAGGTTATAGTGATGACTGGCTCCCTCCCTCTAGTCAGGTTATAGTGATGACTGGTTCCCTCTAGTCAGGTTATAGTGATGACTGGCTCCCTCCCTCTAGTCAGGTTATAGTAATGACTGGCTCCCTCCCTCTAGTCAGGTTATAGTGATGACTGGCTCCCTCCAGTCAGGTTATAGTGATGACTGGCTCCCTCTAGTCAGGTTATAGTGATGACTGGCTCCCTCCCTCTAGTCAGGTTATAGTGATGACTGGCTCCCTCCCTCTAGTCAGGTTATAGTGATGACTGGCTCCCTCTAGTCAGGTTATAGTGATGACTGGCTCCCTCTAGTCAGGTTATAGTGATGACTGGCTCCCTCCCTCTAGTCAGGTTGTAGTGATGACTGGCTCCCTCCCTCTAGTCAGGTTATAGTGATGACTGGCTCCCTCTAGTCAGGTTATAGTGATGACTGGCTCCCTCCCTCCAGTCAGGTTATAGTGATGACTGGCTCCCTCCCTCTAGTCAGGTTATAGTGATGACTGGCTCCCTCCCTCTAGTCAGGTTATAGTGATGACTGGCTCCCTCTAGTCAGGTTATAGTGATGACTGGCTCCCTCTAGTCAGGTTATAGTGATGACTGGCTCCCTCCCTCTAGTCAGGTTATAGTGATGACTGGCTCCCTCTAGTCAGGTTATAGTGATGACTGGCTCCCTCCCTCTAGTCAGGTTATAGTGATGACTGGCTCCCTCTTGTCAGGTTATAGTGATGACTGGCTCCCTCCCTCTAGTCAGGTTATAGTGATGACTGGCTCCCTCCCTCTAGTCAGGTTATAGTGATGACTGGCTCCCTCCCTCTAGTCAGGTTATAGTGATGACTGGCTCCCTCCCTCTAGTCAGGTTATAGTGATGACTGGCTCCCTCCCTCTAGTCAGGTTATAGTGACGACTGGCTCCCTCTAGTCAGGTTATATTGATGACTGGCTCCCTCCCTCTAGTCAGGTTATAGTGATGACTGGCTCCCTCTGGTCAGGTTATAGTGATGACTGGCTCCCTCTGGTCAGGTTATAGTGATGACTGGCTCCCTCTGGTCAGGTTATAGTGATGACTGGCTCCCTCCCTCTAGTCAGGTTATAATGATGACTGGCTCCCTCCCTCTAGTCAGGTTATAGTGATGACTGGCTCCCTCCCTCTAGTCAGGTTATAGTGATGACTGGCTCCCTCCCTCTAGTCAGGTTATAGTGATGACTGGCTCCCTCTAGTCAGGTTATAGTGATGACTGGCTCCCTCTAGTCAGGTTATAGTGATGACTGGCTCCCTCCCTCTAGTCAGGTTATAGTGATGACTGGCTCCCTCCCTCTAGTCAGGTTATAGTGATGACTGGCTCCCTCCCTCTAGTCAGGTTATAGTGATGACTGGCTCCCTCTAGTCAGGTTATAGTGATGACTGGCTCCCTCTAGTTAGGTTATAGTGATGACTGGCTCCCTCTAGTCAGGTTATAGTGATGACTGGCTCCCTCCCTCTAGTCAGGTTATAGTGATGACTGGCTCCCTCCCTCTAGTCAGGTTATAGTGATGACTGGCTCCCTCTAGTCAGGTTATAGTGATGACTGGCTCCCTCCCTCTAGTCAGGTTATATTGATGACTGGCTCCCTCTAGTCAGGTTATAGTGATGACTGGCTCCCTCTAGTCAGGTTATAGTGATGACTGGCTCCCTCTAGTCAGGTTATAGTGATGACTGGCTCCCTCTAGTCAGGTTATAGTGATGACTGGCTCCCTCTGGTCAGGTTATAGTGATGACTGGCTCCCTCTGATCAGGTTATAGTGATGACTGGCTCCCTCCCTCTAGTCAGGTTATAGTGATGACTGGCTCCCTCACTCTAGTCAGGTTATAGTGATGACTGGCTCCCTCTAGTCAGGTTATAGTGATGACTGGCTCCCTCCCTCTAGTCAGGTTATAGTGATGACTGGCTCCCTCCCTCTAGTCAGGTTATAGTGATGACTGGCTCCCTCCCTCTAGTCAGGTTATAGTGATGACTGGCTCCCTCTAGTCAGGTTATAGTGATGACTGGCTCCCTCTAGTCAGGTTATAGTGATGACTGGCTCCCTCCCTCTAGTCAGGTTATAGTGATGACTGGCTCCCTCCCTCTAGTCAGGTTATAGTGATGACTGGCTCCCTCCCTCTAGTCAGGTTATAGTGATGACTGGCTCCCTCCCTCTAGTCAGGTTATAGTGATGACTGGCTCCCTCCCTCTAGTCAGGTTATAGTGATGACTGGCTCCCTCCCTCTAGTCAGGTTATAGTGATGACTGGCTCCCTCTAGTCAGGTTATAGTGATGACTGGCTCCCTCTAGTCAGGTTATAGTGATGACTGGCTCCCTCTAGTCAGGTTATAGTGATGACTGGCTCCCTCCCTCTAGTCAGGTTATAGTGATGACTGGCTCCCTCCCTCTAGTCAGGTTATAGTGATGACTGGCTCCCTCTAGTCAGGTTATAGTGATGACTGGCTCCCTCCCTCTAGTCAGGTTATAGTGATGACTGGCTCCCTCCCTCTAGTCAGGTTATAGTGATGACTGGCTCCCTCCCTCTAGTCAGGTTATAGTGATGACTGGCTCCCTCCCTCTAGTCAGGTTATAGTGATGACTGGCCCCCTCCCTCTAGTCAGGTTATAGTGATGACTGGCTCCCTCTGGTCAGGTTATAGTGATGACTGGCTCCCTCTGATCAGGTTATAGTGATGACTGGCTCCCTCCCTCTAGTCAGGTTATAGTGATGACTGGCTCCCTCACTCTAGTCAGGTTATAGTGATGACTGGCTCCCTCTAGTCAGGTTATAGTGATGACTGGCTCCCTCCCTCTAGTCAGGTTATAGTGATGACTGGCTCCCTCTAGTCAGGTTATAGTGATGACTGGCTCCCTCCCTCTAGTCAGGTTATAGTGATGACTGGCTCCCTCCCTCTAGTCAGGTTATAGTGATGACTGGCTCCCTCCCTCTAGTCAGGTTATAGTGATGACTGGCTCCCTCCCTCTAGTCAGGTTATAGTGATGACTGGCTCCCTCCCTCTAGTCAGGTTATAGTGATGACTGGCTCCCTCCCTCTAGTCAGGTTATAGTGATGACTGACTCCCTCTAGTCAGGTTATAGTGATGACTGGCTCCCTCCCTCTAGTCATGTTATAGTGATGACTGGCTCCCTCTAGTCAGGTTATAGTGATGACTGGCTCCCTCCCTCTAGTCAGGTTATAGTGATGACTGGCTCCCTCTAGTCAGGTTATAGTGATGACTGGCTCCCTCCCTCTAGTCAGGTTATAGTGATGACTGGCTCCCTCTAGTCAGGTTATAGTGATGACTGGCTCCCTCCCTCTAGTCAGGTTATAGTGATGACTGGCTCCCTCTAGTCAGGTTATAGTGATGACTGGCTCCCTCCCTCTAGTCAGGTTATAGTGATGACTGGCTCCCTCCCTCTAGTCAGGTTATAGTGATGACTGGCTCCCTCACTCTAGTCAGGTTATAGTGATGACTGGCTCCCTCTGGTCAGGTTATAGTGATGACTGGCTCCCTCCCTCTAGTCAGGTTATAGTGATGACTGGCTCCCTCCCTCTAGTCAGGTTATAGTGATGACTGGCTCCCTCTAGTCAGGTTATAGTGATGACTGGCTCCCTCCCTCTAGTCAGGTTATAGTGATGACTGGCTCCCTCTAGTCAGGTTATAGTGATGACTGGCTCCCTCCCTCTAGTCAGGTTATAGTGATGACTGGCCCCTCCCTCTAGTCAGGTTATAGTGATGACTGACTCCCTCCCTCTAGTCAGGTTATAGTGATGACTGGCTCCCTCCCTCTAGTCAGGTTATAGTGATGACTGGCTCCCTCCCTCTAGTCAGGTTATAGTGATGACTGGCTCCCTCCCTCTAGTCAGGTTATAGTGATGACTGGCTCCCTCCCTCTAGTCAGGTTATAGTGATGACTGGCTCCCTCCCTCTAGTCAGGTTATAGTGATGACTGGCTCCCTCCCTCTAGTCAGGTTATAGTGATGACTGGCTCCCTCCCTCTAGTCAGGTTATAGTGATGACTGGCTCCCTCTAGTCAGGTTATAGTGATGACTGGCTCCCTCCCTCTAGTCAGGTTATAGTGATGACTGGCTCCCTCTAGTCAGGTTATAGTGATGACTGGCTCCCTCTAGTCAGGTTATAGTGATGACTGGCTCCCTCCCTCTAGTCAGGTTATAGTGATGACTGGCTCCCTCCCTCTAGTCAGGTTATAGTGATGACTGGCTCCCTCCCTCTAGTCAGGTTATAGTGATGACTGGCTCCCTCCCTCTAGTCAGGTTATAGTGATGACTGGCTCCCTCCCTCTAGTCAGGTTATAGTGATGACTGGCTCCCTCTAGTCAGGTTATAGTGATGACTGGCTCCCTCTAGTCAGGTTATAGTGATGACTGGCTCCCTCCCTCTAGTCAGGTTATAGTGATGACTGGCTCCCTCACTCTAGTCAGGTTATAGTGATGACTGGCTCCCTCACTCTAGTCAGGTTATAGTGATGACTGGCTCCCTCACTCTAGTCAGGTTATAGTGATGACTGGCTCCCTCACTCTAGTCAGGTTATAGTGATGACTGGCTCCCTCCCTCTAGTCAGGTTATAGTGATGACTGGCTCCCTCCCTCTAGTCAGGTTATAGTGATGACTGGCTCCCTCCCTCTAGTCAGGTTATAGTGATGACTGGCTCCCTCCCTCTAGTCAGGTTATAGTGATGACTGGCTCCCTCCCTCTAGTCAGGTTATAGTGATGACTGGCTCCCTCCCTCTAGTCAGGTTATAGTGATGATTGGCTCCCTCCCTCTAGTCAGGTTATAGTGATGACTGGCTCCCTCCCTCTAGTCAGGTTATAGTGATGACTGGCTCCCTCCCTCTAGTCAGGTTATAGTGATGACTGGCTCCCTCTAGTCAGGTTATAGTGATGACTGGCTCCCTCCCTCTAGTCAGGTTATAGTGATGACTGGCTCCCTCTAGTCAGGTTATAGTGATGACTGGCTCCCTCTAGTCAGGTTATAGTGATGACTGGCTCCCTCCCTCTAGTCAGGTTATAGTGATGACTGGCTCCCTCCCTCTAGTCAGGTTATAGTGATGACTGGCTCCCTCTAGTCAGGTTATAGTGATGACTGGCTCCCTCCCTCTAGTCAGGTTATAGTGATGACTGGCTCCCTCCCTCTAGTCAGGTTATAGTGATGACTGGCTCGCTCCCTCTAGTCAGGTTATAGTGATGACTGGCTCCCTCCCTCCAGTCAGGTTATAGTGATGACTGGCTCCCTCCCTCTAGTCAGGTTATAGTGATGACTGGCTCCCTCTAGTCAGGTTATAGTGATGACTGGCTCCCTCCCTCTAGTCAGGTTATAGTGATGATTGGCTCCCTCCCTCTAGTCAGGTTATAGTGATGACTGGCTCCCTCCCTCTAGTCAGGTTATAGTGATGACTGGCTCCCTCCCTCTAGTCAGGTTATAGTGATGACTGGCTCCCTCTAGTCAGGTTATAGTGATGACTGGCTCCCTCCCTCTAGTCAGGTTATAGTGATGACTGGCTCCCTCCCTCTAGTCAGGTTATAGTGATGATTGGCTCCCTCCCTCTAGTCAGGTTATAGTGATGACTGGCTCCCTCCCTCTAGTCAGGTTATAGTGATGACTGGCTCCCTCCCTCTAGTCAGGTTATAGTGATGACTGGCTCCCTCTAGTCAGGTTATAGTGATGACTGGCTCCCTCCCTCTAGTCAGGTTATAGTGACGACTGGCTCCCTCTAGTCAGGTTATAGTGATGACTGGCTCCCTCCCTCTAGTCAGGTTATAGTGATGATTGGCTCCCTCCCTCTAGTCAGGTTATAG
The DNA here is from genome assembly GCF_965601325.2 of Salmo salar. Taxonomy (NCBI): domain Eukaryota; kingdom Metazoa; phylum Chordata; class Actinopteri; order Salmoniformes; family Salmonidae; genus Salmo; species Salmo salar. The sequence continues at coordinate 1,179,573 of NW_027675396.1, forward strand.
TGATGACTGGCTCCCTCCCTCTAGTCAGGTTATAGTGATGACTGGCTCCCTCCCTCTAGTCAGGTTATAGTGATGACTGGCTCCCTCCCTCTAGTCAGGTTATAGTGATGACTGGCTCCCTCCCTCTAGTCAGGTTATAGTGATGACTGGCTCCCTCCCTCTAGTCAGGTTATAGTGATGACTGGCTCCCTCCCTCTAGTCAGGTTATAGTGATGACTGGCTCCCTCCCTCTAGTCAGGTTATAGTGATGACTGGCTCCCTCCCTCTAGTCAGGTTATAGTGATGACTGGCTCCCTCACTCTAGTCAGGTTATAGTGATGACTGGCTCCCTCCCTCTAGTCAGGTTATAGTGATGACTGGCTCCCTCTAGTCAGGTTATAGTGATGACTGGCTCCCTCCCTCTAGTCAGGTTATAGTGATGACTGGCTCCCTCCCTCTAGTCAGGTTATAGTGATGACTGGCTCCCTCCCTCTAGTCAGGTTATAGTGATGACTGGTTCCCTCTAGTCAGGTTATAGTGATGACTGGCTCCCTCTAGTCAGGTTATAGTGATGACTGGCTCCCTCCCTCTGGTCAGGTTATAGTGATGACTGGCTCCCTCCCTCTGGTCAGGTTATAGTGATGACTGGCTCCCTCCCTCTAGTCAGGTTATAGTGATGACTGGCTCCCTCTAGTCAGGTTATAGTGATGACTGGCTCCCTCTAGTCAGGTTATAGTGATGACTGGCTCCCTCTGGTCAGGTTATAGTGATGACTGGCTCCCTCCCTCTAGTCAGGTTATAGTGATGACTGGCTCCCTCTGGTCAGGTTATAGTGATGACTGGCTCCCTCCCTCTAGTCAGGTTATAGTGATGACTGGCTCCCTCCCTCTAGTCAGGTTATAGTGATGACTGGCTCCCTCCCTCTAGTCAGGTTATAGTGATGACTGGCTCCCTCCCTCTAGTCAGGTTATAGTGATGACTGGCTCCCTCCCTCTAGTCAGGTTATAGTGATGACTGGCTCCCTCCCTCTAGTCAGGTTATAGTGATGACTGGCTCCCTCCCTCTAGTCAGGTTATAGTGATGACTGGCTCCCTCCCTCTAGTCAGGTTATAGTGATGACTGGCTCCCTCCCTCTAGTCAGGTTATAGTGATGACTGGCTCCCTCCCTCTAGTCAGGTTATAGTGATGACTGGCTCCCTCCCTCTAGTCAGGTTATAGTGATGACTGGCTCCCTCTAGTCAGGTTATAGTAATGACTGGCTCCCTCTAGTCAGGTTATAGTGATGACTGGCTCCCTCCCTCTAGTCAGGTTATAGTGATGACTGGCTCCCTCCCTCTAGTCAGGTTATAGTGATGACTGGCTCCCTCTAGTCAGGTTATAGTGATGACTGGCTCCCTCCCTCTAGTCAGGTTATAGTGATGACTGGCTCCCTCCCTCTAGTCAGGTTATAGTGATGACTGGCTCCCTCCCTCTAGTCAGGTTATAGTGATGACTGGCTCCCTCTAGTCAGGTTATAGTGATGACTGGCTCCCTCCCTCTAGTCAGGTTATAGTGATGACTGGTTCCCTCCCTCTAGTCAGGTTATAGTGATGACTGGTTCCCTCCCTCTAGTCAGGTTATAGTGATGACTGGCTCCCTCTAGTCAGGTTATAGTGATGACTGGATCCCTCCCTCTAGTCAGGTTATAGTGATGACTGGATCCCTCCCTCTAGTCAGGTTATAGTGATGACTGGCTCCCTCTAGTCAGGTTATAGTGATGACTGGCTCCCTCCCTCTAGTCAGGTTATAGTGATGACTGGCTCCCTCCCTCTAGTCAGGTTATAGTGATGACTGGCTCCCTCCAGTCAGGTTATAGTGATGACTGGCTCCCTCTAGTCAGGTTATAGTGATGACTGGCTCCCTCCCTCTAGTCAGGTTATATTGATGACTGGCTCCCTCCCTCTAGTCAGGTTATAGTGATGACTGGCTCCCTCCCTCTAGTCAGGTTATAGTGATGACTGGCTCCCTCCCTCTAGTCAGGTTATAGTGATGACTGGCTCCCTCCCTCTAGTCAGGTTATAGTGATGACTGGCTCCCTCTAGTCAGGTTATAGTGATGACTGGCTCCCTCCCTCTAGTCAGGTTATAGTGATGACTGGCTCCCTCTGGTCAGGTTATAGTGATGACTGGCTCCCTCCCTCTAGTCAGGTTATAGTGATGACTGGCTCCCTCTAGGTCAGGTTATAGTGATGACTGGCTCCCTCCCTCTAGTCAGGTTATAGTGATGACTGGCTCCCTCCCTCTAGTCAGGTTATAGTGATGACTGGCTCCCTCCCTCTAGTCAGGTTATAGTGATGACTGGCTCCCTCCCTCTAGGTCAGGTTATAGTGATGACTGGCTCCCTCCCTCTAGTCAGGTTATAGTGATGACTGGCTCCCTCCCTCTAGTCAGGTTATAGTGATGACTGGCTCCCTCCCTCTAGTCAGGTTATAGTGATGACTGGCTCCCTCCCTCTAGTCAGGTTATAGTGGTGACTGGCTCCCTCCCTCTAGTCACGTTATAGTGATGACTGGCTCCCTCCCTCTAGTCATGTTATAGTGATGACTGGCTCCCTCCCTCTAGTCAGGTTATAGTGACGACTGGCTCCCTCCCTCTAGTCAGGTTATAGTGATGACTGGCTCCCTCTAGTCAGGTTATATAAATGACTGGCTCCCTCCCTCTAGTCAGGTTATAGTGATGACCGGCTCCCTCCCTCTAGTCAGGTTATAGTGATGACTGGCTCCCTCCCTCTATTCAGGTTATAGTGATGACTGGCTCCCTCCCTCTAGTCAGGTTATAGTGATGACTGGCTCCCTCCCTCTATTCAGGTTATAGTGATGACTGGCTCCCTCCCTCTAGTCAGGTTATAGTGATGACTGGCTCCCTCCCTCTAGTCATGTTATAGTGATGACTGGCTCCCTCCCTCTAGTCAGGTTATAGTGATGACTGGCTCCCTCCCTCTAGTCAGGTTATAGTGATGACTGGCTCCCTCTAGTCAGGTTATATTGATGACTGGCTCCCTCCCTCTAGTCAGGTTATAGTGATGACTGGCTCCCTCTAGTCAGGTTATAGTGATGACTGGCTCCCTCCCTCTAGTCAGGTTATAGTGATGACTGGCTCCCTCTAGTCAGGTTATAGTGATGACTGGCTCCCTCCCTCTAGTCAGGTTATATTGATGACTGGCTCCCTCTAGTCAGGTTATAGTGATGACTGGCTCCCTCTAGTCAGGTTATAGTGATGACTGGCTCCCTCTAGTCAGGTTATAGTGATGACTGGCTCCCTCTAGTCAGGTTATAGTGATGACTGGCTCCTTCCAGTCAGGTTATAGTGATGACTGGCTCCTTCCAGTCAGGTTATGTTGACGACTGGCTCCCTCGTCATTTGTGTGTTTTAATTATTTAATGAAATAGCATGCTTAAAGCATCAGACAAGTTCAGTACATATAGTTGATTTTATTAAAACACATGGGGTGATTGGTAGAAAGAACAGATGACTCTTGGTTGACCAAGATGTATTTTAGTTGGGGACAGCACTAGAACATGATTTTGGGGCTCCCGAGTGGCGCAGCGGACACTGCATCTCAGTGCTTGAGGCATCACTACAGACACCCTGGTTCAAATCCAGGCTGTATCACAACCGGCCGTGATTTGGAGTCCCATAGGGCGGCGCACAACTGGCCCAGCGTCGTCAGTCATTGTAAATAAGAATTTTTTCTTAACTGACTTGCCTAGTTAAATAAAGGTTACGTTGAAATAAATTTAAAAAATTGTGTTTCATGACAAACCATTTTTTACAAATCCGGCAAGGCACCAACTTTGAGAAGGTTTCAAACCAATTCATGAATGTAATTGAATCTAGGTATGTCTTGCCTTTAATGTAATGGCATGAAAAAAAATTGGCTGAATTTTATACAATGACTTATCAACAGCTCTAATAATTTGCCTCCACAGGAAATCTACACTGGCAGTTATAGAATATACTATATATCCTAGAAACCTGGTTAAACTATCATTATGACATCATGGATGAATTCTAGAATATACTATATATCCTAGAAACCTGGTTAAACTATCATTATGACATCCTGGATGAAAACTAGAATATACTATATAGCCTAGAAACCTGGTTAAACTATCATTATGACATCATGGATGAATTCTAGAATATACTATATAGCCTAGAAACCTGGTTAAACTATCATTATGACATCATGGATGAATTCTAGAATATACTATATATCCTAGAAACCTGGTTAAACTATCATTATGACATCATGGATGAATTCTAGAATATACTATATAGCCTAGAAACCTGGTTAAACTATCATTATGACATCATGGATGGCCAGTCTTTGTATTCATAGTGTAGTGAATTCAGGGGGAGGCCCTGAGCTGAACTCAAACCTGGGTCCAGCGACTGTCATGCCAACACCTTATAACTGTTACGCCAAGATGTCTAAACTTCTTGAAGAGGTTGCTAGGTGTTGGGTTACGGTTTCTACAATAGCTTTCTCTATGAATTTGAGAGTGGTTACACTTCTTCCCCCATTCCTCAGCTGTTTACCAAACCAAGCCTCTGGGCAGCCATTTTGTTGCCGTTTAAAAAACCCACACAACCCATCAATCTGCAGTTCAAACAATAACAAAGCTGTAATTCCACCACTGTTTTGGTAATAAGATGATTATGGGGTTGGAGAAATGTAACTACTTTCAAATTCATAGACAGACCTATGGATGCAAGGACTGACCATCCATGATATCAACATTATAGTTTTAACCATGTTGAGGGTATACAGTGTTGATTTACATTTCTTTACTCTAATGTTTAGAACCAAGCTTATTTGGGGATCTGATGGGGTACAACAGTTGAACTAAGCTCATGAGGCATGTGTTATATTCTTCAAGAATCAATGGCTATAAATAAATAATTTAAAAGTCCAAATATAGATGTAGCTATTGCAGATTTCCGCTTTAACACCACACATCAGTTCAACAACTGCAGAGTTTGTGCCTCTGTATTTAAGACAGTACTTACTAGTGTTAATCAGGGAACGGTTTCTCAAAACCATCTTATGGCTAAGTTCACCGTTAGAACCATTGGACGCCTTAAGATGCGTTTGGGAAACCGGGCCCAGATGTCCAGTTTCCTCCTCTATCGATGTAACAGTCATCTCCCCCTCTTCCTCTTCCTCTTCATAAACTGCATCCTCCTCTTCTTTTACTGTAACATCCTCCTCCTCTTTCACTCTGAACGCGTATTTTTCTTCTTTCACAGTAACGGCCTCACCCTCTACTTCTTGTTTTACTGTGACATTCTCTTCATTAGCAGGAGAGTAGCTCAGTGACCGCATGGTCGGAGATGTTAGCTAGCTAGGCTAATGCTAAATTAACCAGCCCGCTAGCTGATCAATAACAAAAACACCGTAAATATGAAATTAAATCTGATAACTAACTAGACGACAGAAGTGGTTTTAAAACACAGTGGTTAATATACACTAAAGCGTCTAAAGAGCTTTATTGTTCGGCTATTTTGTCTAGCAAGCTACCGTGGTGTCCGACTAACTGTTGCTGCTGTTGAAAGAAGAGTTCCGTCCACTACATTATACGTCACACCAACAGCATCGCGTTAAATTCCCAGACCGCCATCTGCTGACTGGAGTGGGTAACGCAGTTGAGTAAAATGTATATTTTGTCAGACAAAAAGTTAAAGGGTAGGAATAAGGGACATCGCTGGTCATAAAATATTCATTACTTTCTTCAGCAATACTAGGAGAGAGGGGTACCCCTACACAGAACTGAACTGGATCTAAGATGGCGGACAGAAATACTAGGAGAGAGGCGTACCCCTACACAGAACTGAACTGGATCAAAGATGGCGGACAGAAATACTAGGAGAGAGGGATACCCCTACACAGAACTGAACTGGATCAAAGATGGAGGACAGAAATACTAGGAGAGAGGCGTAACCCTACACAGAACTGAACTGGATCAAAGATGGCGGACAGAAACACTAGGAGAGAGGGGTACCCCTACACAGAACTGAACTGGATCAAAGATGGCGGACAGAAATACTAGGATGGAAGCAAATGTAAGGGATTATAACGTCATAACGAATCATGCAGAAACATGTACAGTTGACAGAAATGTTAGTTAATGTAGAGACAAACGATTATGCTTTTTTTTATCATAAAGTTTATTTACGAAAATCGCGATTTAGCCAGCTAGCTGAATAGCTAACATTAGCCAGCTAACGGACTAGCTAACATTAAACAGCTAACGGACTAGCTAACATTAAACAGCTAGCTGACTAGCTAACATTAACCAGCTAGCTGACTAGCTAACATTAACCAGCTAGCTGACTAGCTAACATTAGCCAGCTAGCTGACTAGCTAACATTAGCCAGCTAGCTGACTAGCTAACATTAACCAGCTAGCTGACTAGCTAACAATAACCAGCTAGCTGACTAGCTAACATTAACCAACTAGCTGACTAGCTAACATTAGCCAGCTAGCTGACTAGCATTATGGGTGTTGTGACATGAGTATGTAATTGTCATTCTGGTTGTTTTAGGGACTCCTGAAACAACCAGCAAACCAGGCTGTTGTTTTGTGAAACAGTGAATGTATAGAATCTAGCCAGCTGAAGAATTTACTGAAAATTTAATGTACAATTGTGTTAGCTTGCCTTGCTGATATTTGCCATGCAGATAGATGAAATAACGTAGCTAGCTATGTTCTTGCTTATTGTGCAGTGGATGATTAAAATACCTGTATGCCTATGGATGTGTAGCTAGCTATCTAGCCGATCTGTGTATGGACCCAAACGTTTGGTATACATATTAGTTCAAAACCTATGAACCTCAGCTATCATAGCCAGTTGTATCAACTTCAAAACAGCCTGAATGACATTAATGAAGCCTATGGATTGAGTAGAATATAATATCATGTTGTGCCAAGGATGCAAGTCGTATATACATGTAGTTATTACCATGCATGAGATCCCCACATTGTAGCCTGTACATTTAACATATTCACTGATCATGTACTCTACCTTGGCAAATAAAGGTGCAGTTTAGGTATGAATGTCTTTGAGATTATTTTTCAGTCATATCCAATACCAGGAGTATCAAATTCCAGTCTTTGAATGACGCTGTGTCTGCATGCATGTATTACAATTATACACTTCAACAGTGTTTACCAATCTTGGTCCTGGGACATCAATGGTTACACATTGTAACTAATAGACAAGAAACATGATTTAACTAGTTAATTCATATATACAGAAATATCATGTTAAAAAACAGAACACTACACTTCCTATGCATCATGTAAATACTCTAACACTGGTTCATCTCAACATCTAATCTCCTTCATCTGCATTGATCTGATAAACACAGGATAGGTGGAGTATTTCATCACATTACACTTCATTTCAACCAGTAGAGAATGTGAAACGCTTTATTGAAAAGCTCATTATCCAAGTGTTATAAATACAAGTTTAATCTGTACTTCAATTCACATCTGTTGTGCATTATAAAAACAGAGGAAGAAAGAGGAGGTGGTGAGAGAGGTGTAAAAGACAGAAAGGGAAAGAGGTAAGCACATAGGAGCAGGGAAGGCAGCACATGATTAATGAATCACAGTGCTACATAAATATTCTCTCAGTTCATCACAATTACATAATAGTGTCTCTAGTCGGCCCAAAGGTTCTTAAAAGCAGGTGAGGTGGTGATGATGGGACTGGGGGTTGGCATCCTCTCACATCAAAACATACCTGCAGATGAGAGAGAGAGCATGTTTAAACCTTGTGTTTATATTTTTTATTCTAACATTGTTAGTCATCAATCAGGAGGTGAAATAAAAAACTGACCTTGGATCATTAACTCTGGGACTATTGCATTTCTATCTGTATTTCAATGTAAAGCATCTCTTTACTAATACTTCCTGTATAATATAAACTGACCTGGGATCATTAACTCTGGGACTACTGCATCTCTGTCTGTATTTCAATGTAAAGCATCTCTTTAATAATACTTCCTGTATAATATAAACTGACCTGGGATCATTAACTCTGGGACTACTGCATCTCTATCTGTATTTCAATGTAAAGCATCTCTTTAATAATACTTCCTGTATAATATAAACTGACCTGGGATCATTAACTCTGGGACTACTGCATCTCTGTCTGTATTTCAATGTAAAGCATCTCTTTAATAATACTTCCTGTATAATATAAACTGACCTGGGATCATTAACTCTGGGACTACTGCATCTCTATCTGTATTTCAATGTAAAGCATCTCTTTAATAATACTTCCTGTATAATATAAACTGACCTGGGATCATTAACTCTGGGACTACTGCATCTCTGTCTGTATTTCAATGTAAAGCATCTCTTTAATAATACTTCCTGTATAATATAAACTGACCTGGGATCATTAACTCTGGGACTACTGCATCTCTATCTGTATTTCAATGTAAAGCATCTCTTTAATAATACTTCCTGTTGACCTGACCAAGTGACCTCTCACCTCTGATCATGCTGTGCCCTCTATGTAGCCAGTTCAGATGCAGGAGGGGTTCACCGACACAGCTGATATAACCTAGAGGATTTAGGGAGAAGAGGAGAGAGGGATGAAGTGAAGGAGAGAGACTGTTATTGAGAAAATAAGGTAGTTAAAGCGACAGTGTTCACAGGAATCTGTGTGTGGCCTCACCTGGTGTCCACACCACACTAAGTGGCTGCAGAGTACTTTATGCTGAAAAACATGAACGGACCCACAAGGACAAACAATATAGCGTAGTTATAGAAATAATGAAGTGTCTTACTATTCTCCATGGTTGGCCCTCTTGCCTATTCTTTGAAGGTGGAAGGAGAACACAGTTATACACCTGAACCTGCTTACTGCACAACACAATCCATCAATCAGATTGATACATTAGTGTGTAGGTGTGGGTTATAAGGGTGTCCAATTGTTCTACATTTTTTCAATATGGGTGATTTAAAATAGTCTGTTTTGTTTTTGCACAGACATCACACCCTTATCTAAACAGCACCCTCACCTGAGAAGTAGAAATCAAAGGGAGAGAAACTGTGAATTGAATAACTGCAGTTGACATAGCTCAGTAAATGGAAGAATACTCTTATTGCAATGTGAATGGCTCTTAAAAGAGCCTTTGGTTGTGCATAGTGACGTCTATGGTGTTGCCAGGGAACAGCACCCTCTTTGAAGAAGTAGGAGGTGAAGATCTCCTGCACACGGATTGCCTCTCTTGCTGCGTTGTTGGACCCCATCCTTGAAACATCCTGCAGAGCAGCAGACTCCTCCTCTGGCACACGGCGGCGAGCTGCAGATCCCCTCCTGGTCCTTGGTCACCCAACCTTGCAGTGCCCTACACGTTAACTGTAGGCAATCATTTTGAAGGAATCTCCAGTTACAAGGTATCTGTAGGAATATGGAAGACAATGTAATTATTAGACTTTTTTTGATAGATGCATGGGCACACATATGTACATGTGTAGCATGTGACAATAACAGGATCATATCAAGGATGGCATCACAAATGAATACATAAATACCACTTGAAGCTTGATGATGAGTTTGAATCATTTGAATCAGCTGTGCAGTGTGAAGGCAAAAACAACAATGTGCCCCTCTGAGTCCCCAGGACTGAGAACCACTGCTCTTCATTGGGACCTCTTCATATGTAGACTGGCTTTCATAGAGCTCTTTATCTGAGGACAGAAAACCTCACAAGAAACAGACTTCATTATAGTCAAATTACACCACACTGAATATTATGTTACTATTATCTCCGTCCTCACTTCTAGGGACAGGAACTACACAAAAGTACCTGCCCTATCCAGAATAGCCTCCTCTCTCACTGACAGTTGGGGTTGCTATCCTTTCACCCTCCTCCATGGCTGTTAGCTAGCTACCTACAAATAAATGCATGTGGAGTTTGTTTTTTACAGTGATAAATACATCAAGATAGCTAGCTAAAATGAAGTTAGGTAGCTGGTGATATTTAATTATATCTATACAGAATGTGATATTTAATTCTATCTAGCTATCTATCTATACAGAATGTGTAGTTGGCTAGATAGCTAGCTCATTTAGCAGCTCATTTGAGTTAGCCTGCACTGCAGCTAGTTAGCTAATAATACATCGTTGTTTTTTTACATTTTCAAAATCTATTTACTTACTTGAATAGGTTCTCCCAGCCATGTGGACAACTGGAAACAGGGCAGCAAAGTTTGTCACCAGAGCGTTTTAGAGGATATTACTATTGAACTATGTACCCATTTAATAGCCAGACCTTCATACAAACTTGCTCTGCTGAATTCTTGATGGAGTCACAATGGGCGGCCTAAGAGGCATCTAGTCCATCTGCTGACTGGACGCAGTTCAGTAAAATGTACATTTTATCTTCAGACAAAAAGTTAAAATGTAGGAAGCATGAGTTTTTACTCACCAGTGTAACAACACAGTGTGGTTAAAGACTTAGTAACTGAGCTGTAGTCATGATCTGGTTCCCTATAAGTACAAACAGTTGTTTTTGTTTTAAATTTACAAAATTAAAATTACAAATTTACATTTTAAATGTTTTCTTTACTCAAGTATTACAATTGTTTTATTAGGGGTGTAGGGTGGAAGCTGTCTCCGCGTAACAGGGAATTCCTGTCCGTCGGCTTCCTGTATAGGTCTGTGCTTAATCCACCCTTCTCCCTCTTAATCAAAATGTCCAGATAACTTGTTTCATGCACATGAAAGGTGAGGGTGAATTTCAGATGTTTACTGCTTGTATTGATGAAGGAGTGGAATCGATGAAGTTCCTCTGCTGTCCCCTGGAATAGATGGAACACGTTATCAATGAAGTCTTTTTCAGAGCCTGGTGAGGTGCTAGAATGGATTGTTAGGGCTGACAATCACATTCTTCTCTAACAACCCCACATACAGATTGGCATAATTTAGGGTGACCAAATTTTAGTTTTCCAAAAAGAGGACATGTCCGGGAAAAAGAGGACGTATGGTCACCCTACTGTAAATGCAATATATTTGGAAAAAATCCCATTATTTTCCAGTGTTTCTTTGATGTATTGCGCGATCGTATCAGCTGTCTCATTTGGAGTGTTTTTAACTTCGACTAATTTACTTTGCACGCCACCATTCTTCCAATCAAAATACTGAATAAGCAGAGGGAATATTTTCACAGCACCGTGATTGCTCCCATCAGTAGAAACAAGACAGTAAGGTATGTCTTCTAGTGCTTTCTGAGCTATGTCGACAGAATGTGGTGCTATCACAGCGTTAACAATTGTTTCGGTCGTAGTACGAGCGCTTGAAAGCGGTCAAAGCAATGCAAAACCCCCAAAACGCACACAATGAATGGAGACTGTAGGAAGCAAAAGCCGAATCCCGGACATTTTAGGCGATTTAGAAATCCCGGCCGGACGCATTTTTTTTGGTCCAAAAAGAGGACATGTCCGGGAAAAAGAGGACGTATGGTCACCCTACATAATTAGATGCTATTTTTTAAACTACAATGACCATAATGCACTGCGTGCCTACTTGTCTTGTCTGTGTTTATTTTACACCTGCTATGTAAAAGAGACAGAAGAATGCATGATGGTCAATGCTATCTGGGATCCTTGGTACATCCCTATCCTAAACCCTAACCTTAACCCCTACCTTAACCATTTTAAATGTCAACTTCAATGGGCTAGGGACGTCCCAAGGATGTATCTCTACCTGAAAATACATGATCTAAGTGATTGATAGTTGGTATTCAGCAGTCATAAAGCCTTATTTACTTTAATGAACTACTAAAATAGTGATTTTGTCAGACAGCAGCTCTACACTTTATTGACTGACTGATCCATTCATCCTTCCATCCCTCCTCAGCCTTCCTCTCCTCTGAAGACCCAGTGAGGGTGGAGCTCAGTCAGAGAGCTGTTGAGGGACTGGTTAGGAAGAACACTTCTACAGCCAGAGAGGTGAGAGGTCACACATGGTTTAGATGGTAAATATTTATGTCCCCTTAGCGGTTCATCACGTCAGCAAAAGGGAATATGTTCCATCATCTATATTTATTTACATTAGTGCAAATTGTCCACTGATATTGGTGTAATTTCTCATCCCCGTTGGCTGTATGAAAGTTAATTTCCCCTCAGACACACACATTTGTTCTTTGATATTATGAAGGTCATTTGTGTCAAATGTACCTTTCCCCACTCATTCACCCCATCTCTTTACATTGCTGATGCATATTCGGTGGCCTGGCTGCATCCAGACGATGTCAAAGGCCCATCCTGGTAGATCTGAACCTAATGCAGTTTAGAGTGATCGGATGACAGATGTCACATTTAGGTGCCAGGTGTAACTGAGGCCATAGATGCTCCATATCCATTACTTTGAGTGTTTTATTTAACATGATTAAATGTGTTTATTTCTGTGTTACAGGGACAGTCAATAAATGGAACAGCAAGGCCACAGAACATGACATAAGCAGAGCTGTGGGAGACCACCTCAAGCCCCTGGTAGAGCCGGGGGTGGTGTTTACCGCTCCACCACGCCTTCAGCAGGCTGGAAAAGTGGGATTGATCTGGTTGATCCATTTGTTTGTTTCGGTTTGCAGTAGTTGAATCCTTTGACGTATTGTTGAATTAAACATTTATCTTCAACAAATGCACTGGGTTGGTTGAAAAGTGATACAAAACTTACATACCATGAACTATTTTGACATAGTGGGAGATTTACTGACTTTATACTGTTTTTCATACTAAGATGGATAAAGATGTGTTGCTTTTTGCACATATTTGTTCATTGGTTTAGCAAGAGTCTGTTGATTGGTCAGTCATTGGGTTAATTTGTTTTACAATATGTTCAAATCAAATCAAGCTTTATTTATACAGCACATGTCAGACATGGATGCAACACAATGGCTTCACAGGAAAAACCTATGAAAATAATCAGAAATATTTAGTACACAAATATGAGGATAAAAAACAATAATAACAACTGAAAGACTAATGAGCATTGTAAGGAAATGCCATTGATTAAAATATCAACAATAGGATGCAACATCCAACCCAAAATATAACTTGTTTTTTAGGAGGGGCTCTGAAAGACACTATGGGGGTGTCCACTGGAAGTTGACTAGTAACAACAACTGGGACCTAAAAGACACCCACCATGAGACCCACTAAATCTGCCCAAGAAGAGGCAAACAAAAGAAAAACCCACACCAAACTTAAAGACAGGAAGTAAACCAAAAAGGTGGAGCAACTAAAGGTGTTGACTCTCCACATGTATCAAGACAACTGGAGCACTGGGCCAGACACTCTTAAATAGAACCTGGACCAGCTCAGGTGAAACACCTTCCCACTAACGAGATGGACAAGCCAGCACAGGTGTAACACATACTGACTAACGAGGTGACACCAATCAGTGCGTCCTACGTGCTAACGAGCTAGACGCGCTGACGAGCTAGACGTGCTGACGGAGCTAGACGTGCTAAATTCCAAACCTCAAAACATAAATGGAAAAACCAAAGCCTGTAACACCTTAAGACAACAAATATATCCTATATTTTTGTTGGACAAGTTTGCTCACCACCAACAGAAAACAACTTCCATTTCATATTAAAATCAACTAAAATGCTTCACCTCCTGTCAACAATTAAAAACAAGAAAAACACACTTATTTCTAAATAATAATATACAATTGAAATATTTTTTTCTCCTTTTTCTCTTCTTTCTATAGAATCCTAAAACTCACTAGCTTCTAGAACTCTCGTCTTCCTAAAACTCACTAGCTTCTAGAACTCTCGTCTTCCTAAATCCCACTAGCTTCTAGAACTCTCCTCTTCCTAAAACTCACTAGCTTCTAGAACTCTCGTCTTCCTAAAACTCACTAGCTTCTAGAACTCTCGTCTTCCTAAAACTCACTAGCTTCTAGAACTCTCGTCTTCCTAAAACTCACTAGCTTCTAGAACTCTGGTCCACTTGGAACGAGCCCAAACAAAACTCATCTCCAATACGGAAAAAGTCAAAATAAATTGTGATCAAATGTACACCCCTTGGTTAATATGTATTGGCAATAATTAACTTAATGGTGAGGCATGGAATAATAAAACATGTATATTTTGTTTGAAATATGAGGTGATGTGAGACATGCTTCTTCAGTAGTGGAATAAAGACAATTAACGCTTGAATGTTGTGAAGAAATACTGGAGTGATGTAGGATTGTTAATAAAATTGATTAGACCAATTTATTATACTGCGTCCATGTGTATTTATTTCTTTATTTTAACTTTCATTTAACAGTAACCGAAAGGTTGCTGGATTGAATCGCGAGCTGACAAGGTAAATCTGTCGTTCTGCACCTGAACATGGCAGTTAACCCTCTGTTCCCCGGTAGGCAATAATTGTCAATAAGTCAGTTATGAACAAATTCTGATTTTCAATGACGGCCCAACGCTCTAACCACTAGGCTACCTGCAACTAAGTTGAAATTAAGTTGTTTTCAAGTCACTGAAAAAACTTGGCATAGTCTTCTTTTCAACGTCTTTTCAATTACATTTTTCTAGGTGGGATAGCCCGATGTCAAAACACAGTTTTAACGTGTCCAAATCAATAACCAATAAGCAGAAACAGTTTGGGATAAATTGAAAACCTAAACATAACATGTGCTATGAACACAAACATCTGCCACAATAATCATATTACTTGTAATTTTTAAAACAAGCACCTTATAAACTGCACCAGAAACGCTGTTGTTTTGACAAGTAGGAATAAATCACTGATATCGATTAGGGGGAAATCAGGTTGTACGTGCTGTTGAAACTAACACAACTAAAATAAACACATGGAAATGGGAGATATATTTTACCTCACTGATTAGAGGACAACCAGCAGAAGACAGTCAGCTACATTTTGGAGTGATGCATTTAAATGTAGGGGTCGCCAAACAAAGGAACTTATTTGTCATCACTCATCGATATCATGTTGAAATCAATTATGCAAGAGGAGGGACATGAGGTTGCACATCCTGTTAAAACGAACAGCTGAAAAACCACATGGAATCTGGGAGTAATGTGTACATCCCTGGTCAGAGGACAACTTGTAGAAAGCTGCTAGCTACATTTTGAAGTGTTGCATTTTGATTCAAGTGGGTCACCAACGTGGTAAGTGTAACACAACTCTTTTTTTGTTAGTCATTTTTTGTTAAATCACATAAATAGTAACTCTTCCATTTCAGAGCCTGGATTTCCCCCTGAGGCTAATATCCATATCATGTTGAAATCAATAGAACAGGGGACAAACGTTTAGGGTTCTACATTGTGACATCATTAAAATACTCCTTCTACAATGTTAAAACTTTCTACATTGTGACATTAATTCATAGATATCATGAAACAACTTCTTCATGTATGTATTTTCTGATATTTGATCAGAGATTTTTTTTATCAGATTATCTCTGGTCACAGGTAAGAGGTTTCTCTCCTGTGTGTGTTCTCTGGTGTTTAGTCAGACCACCAGACTCAGTAAAACTCTTCCCACACTGACCACAGCTATAGAGTTTCTCTCCTGTGTGTGTTCTCTGGTGTACTGTCAGCTGGCTAGATTTAACAAAACTCTTCCCACATTGACCACAGCTATATAGTTTCTCTCCTGTGTGCGTTCTCTGATGTAAAGTCAGATGGTCAGATCTAGTAAAACTCTTCCCACATTGATCACAGCTATAAGATTTCTCTCCTGTGTGCGTTCTCTGGTGCACTGTCAGATGGCCAGATTGACTAAAACTCTTCCCACATTGACCACAGCTATAAGATTTCTCTCCTGTGTGTATTCTCTGGTGTAGAGTAAGATAGGTAAATGCCGCAAAACCCTTCCCACATTGACCACAGCTATACGGATTCTCTCCTGTTTGCGTTCTCTGGTGTAAAGTCAGATGGTCAGATCTAGTAAAACTCATCCCACATTGATCACAGCTATAAGGTTCTCTCCTGTGTGCCTTCTCTGGTGTAAAGTCAGCTGGCCAGATGTAGTAAAACTCTTCCCACACTGATTACAGCTATAAGATTTCTCTCCTGTGTGTAGTCTCTGGTGCACTGTCAGATGGCCAGATTGACTAAAACTCTTCCCACATTGACCACAGCTATAAGATTTCTCTCCTGTGTGTATTCTCTGGTGTAGAGTAAGATAGGTAGATGCCGCAAAACCCTTCCCACATTGACCACAGCTATAAGGTTTCTCTCCTGTGTGTATTTTCTGGTGTAGAGTAATATTGCTAGATGCAGCAAAACCCTTCCCACATTGACCACAGATATAAGGTTTCTCTCCTGTGTGTATTCTCTGGTGCACTGTCAGAGATGTAGATTGAACAAAACTCTTCCCACATTGAGTACAGCTATAAGGTCTCTCTCCTGTGTGAATTCTCTGATGAATTTTAATGCCTGAGGAGGTGAATCTCTTCCCACAGTCAGAGCAGCAGTGAGATTTCTTCCCTGTGGTTCTCTGCAGGTGTTTATTGAGGTGTTCTGATCTGGAGAGACTCTTCTCTGCCTCTTCAGCATCAAGAGGTTGTTGAGACTCCCCAGAGGATCCACAACTGTCCCGCCTCTCTCCTGTGTGAACAACAAAGACAGACAGATGGTTAAAGGCCCACAACAGCAGAAATCCACTGTAAAAGTGTTGCCAACAGCGCAGCCACGATGTTGTACAACAATTGACGTCTGTAATGAATGTTAAAATTATTTGACAATTGTCTTAAAATGACCTAGAATAGTCATATTTTGTCTTGTTTTCACATTAGTAGTAAAATCGATGATGGTAGGCTAGAAATAAGTTAAAGTTATTGAAACTCGAAGCAGTGTGCCAGACAACTCTTTGTATCCAATGTAGGCCCCTTTTTGTGTTTAATAAAATTGCGGCACGAGGGCGATGCACACACAATTTGATTGCGTAAACTCTTCCCTGCTAATGAGGAAACCGCTAGTTATGGATGTAGTATATCTGGTAATGAGGAAACCACTAGTTATGGATGTAGAATATCTGGTAATGAGGAAACCACTAGTTATGGATGTAGTATATCTGGTAATGAGGAAACCACTAGTTATGGATGTAGTATATCTGGTAATGAGGAAACCACTAGTTATGGATGTAGTATATCTGGTAATGAGGAAACCACTAGTTATGGATGTAGTATATCTGGTAATGAGGAAACCACTAGTTATGGATGTAGTATATCTGGTAATGAGGAAACCACTAGTTATGGATGTAGTATATCTGGTAATGAGGAAACCACTAGTTATGGATGTAGTATATCTGGAGCAAAAAATGGTGAGCAAAGATTTTAGTTTTTCACAATGTATTCTGAATATTACAGCGCACTATCAGGACAAGATCAGGAGTGCTACTCAAGGAAACTCACATTAAGCTCTGTGTCTATTCACTAATTCACCACCGTGGGGGAAAACTCAGGGGAGTTCTCAGAGGCTGACAGCAAAAATAGCCTCCATTTTCAGGTTGCTTATAAGTGCATTTCACATTACTTTTGGATTTGAATTGTAAGGCTCGCTTGAATCACCTACTTAATATGTTTGTGTTACTGTCGCAAATCAACTGCTTTATACTTAAAAAATACTTCAACCAGTAAAATGCTCTTTGGCTAGCTTTGCCATCAGCCTGACAATAAGGGTTCGTACACTAAGTTTTTAACCAATTGGCCCATAACTTCACCTAACA
Source organism: Salmo salar (assembly GCF_965601325.2). Taxonomy (NCBI): domain Eukaryota; kingdom Metazoa; phylum Chordata; class Actinopteri; order Salmoniformes; family Salmonidae; genus Salmo; species Salmo salar. The sequence goes on from NW_027675396.1 coordinate 1,197,318, forward strand.
ACAACATAGACCTACTGTAGGTCCCATAACTACACCTAACAACAACATAGACCTACTGTAGGACTCATAACTACACCTAACAATAACATAGACCTACTGTAGGACCAATAACTTCACCTAACAACAACATAGACCTACTGTAGGACCCAAAACATCACCGAACAACATAGGACCAATAACTTCACCTAACAATAACATAGACCTATTGTAGGACCAATTACTTCACCTAACAATAACATAGACCGACTGCAGGACGCATAACTTCACCTAACAACATAAACCTACTGTAGGACCCATAACTTCACCTAACATAATTCTACTGTAGGTCCCATAACTTTCACCTAACAACAACATACACCTACTGTAAGACCCATAACTTCTCCTAACAATAACATAGACCTACTGTAGGACCCATAACTTCACCTAATAACAACATACACCTACTGTAGGACCCATAACTTTACCTAATAACAACATAGACCTACTGTAGGACCCATAACTTCACCTAATAACAACATACACCTACTGTAGGACCCATAACTTCACCTAACAACAACATAGACCTACTGTAGGACCCATAACTTCACCTAACAAGTCTCCGGTCACAACTTGCAGACTTGTTACGTGCTGCTGTGCATCTTATTGCTAACCTTACTTTGCTACCTAACTTTACGGTTTTTAGCTTTTTAATTACGTTTATATTGTTAGTTTTTCCCTCACTCAACTTTTTATTTTCATTAAACTTTTTCACTCCGGACGCTTTATCTGGAAATGGTTCGTCAGGACTTCCACCAGCCGAAGCTAAGTAGTAACATTAACCTGTTAGGGCTAGGGGGCAGCATTTGCACGTCTGGATAAAAAAAATGTACCCGATTTAATCTGGTTACTAATCCTACCCAGTAACTAGAATATGCATATACTTATTATATATGGATAGAAAACACTCTAAAGTTTCTAAAACTGTTTGAATGGTGTCTGAGTATAACAGAACTCATTTGGCAGGCAAAACCCTGAGACATTTTCTGACAGGAAGTGGATACCTGATGTGTTGTATTACCTTTAAACCTATCCCATTGAAAAACACAGGGGCTGAGGAATATTTTGGCACTTCCTATTGCTTCCACTAGATGTCACCAGCCTTTACAAAGTGTTTTGAGTCTTCTGGAGGGAGATCTGACCGAACAAGAGCCATGGAACGATGATGTCCCATTAGACACCTGGCGCGCGAGTTCATGTTGGGTACCCTCGTTCCAATACGTTATAAAAGAGTATGCATTCGTCCACCTTGAATATTATTCATGTTCTGGTTAAAAAAGGCCCTAATGATTTATGCTATACAACGTTTGACATGTTTGAACGAACGGAAATATATTTTTTCCCCTCGTTCATGACGAGAAGTCCGGCTGGCTTAGATCATGTGCTAACAAGACGGAGATTTTTGGACATAAATGATGAGCTTTTTTGAACAAAACTACATTCGTTATGGACCTGTGATACCTGGAAGTGACATCTGATGAAGAGAATCAAAGGTAATGGATTATTTACATAGTATTTTCGATTTTAGATCTCCCCAACATGACGTCTAGTCTGTATCGAAACGCGTATTTTTCTGGGCGCAGTGCTCAGATTATTGCAAAGTGTGATTTCCCAGTAAGGTTATTTTTAAATCTGGCAAGTTGATTGCGTTCAAGAGATGTAAATCTATAATTCTTTAAATGACAATATAATATTTTACCAATGTTTTCTAATTTTAATTATTTAATTTGTGACGCTGACTTGACTGCCGGTTATTGGAGGGAAACGATTTCCTCAACATCAATGCCATAGTAAAACGCTGTTTTTGGATATAAATATGAACTTGATAGAACTAAAAATGCATGCATTGTCTAACATAATGTCCTAGGAGTGTCATCTGATGGAGATTGGAAAAGGTTAGTGCATCATTTTAGCTGGTTTTATGGTTTTGGTGGCCCTGTCTTTGAATTGACAAAACATTACACACAACTCTTGTAAATGTACTGTCCTAACATACTCTAAATTTATGCTTTCGCCGTAAAACCTTTTTGAAATCGTAAAACGTGGTTAGATTAAGGAGATGTTTATCTTTCAAAGGGTGTAAAATAGTTGTATGTTTGAAAAATTTGAATTTTGACATTTATTTGGATTCAAATTTGCCGCTCTTGAAATGCACCTGCTGTTGATGGAGTGCACCACGGGGGGGACGCTAGCGTCCCACCTAGCCCATAGAGGTTAAGTCAAACAACATCTAAATAAGTAGCCATCTACTATCGGTCGATACTGCTCCTACATGGACTAAAAATACATCATGTAGATGTATATAATGAACAGACTAGGTCTATACTGCTCCTACATGGTGTAACAATACATCATGTAGATGTATATAATGAACAGACTAGGTCTATACTGCTCCTACATGGTGTGACAATACATCATGTAGATGTATATAATGAACAGACTAGGTCTATACTGCTCCTACATGGTGTAACAATACATCATGTAGCTGTATATAATGAACAGACTAGGTCTATACTGCTCCTACATGGTGTAACAATACATCATGTAGATGTATATAATGAACAGACTAGGTCTATACTGCTCCTACATGGTGTAACAATACATCATGTAGATGTATATAATGAACAGACTAGGTCTATACTGGTCCTACGTGGTGTAACAATACATCATGTAGATGTATATAATGAACAGACTAGGTCTATACTGCTCCTACATGGTGTAACAATGCATCATGTAGATGTATATAATGAACAGACTAGGTCTATACTGCTGCTACATGGTGTAACAATACATCATGTAGATGTATATAATGAACAGACTAGGTCTATACTGCTCCTACATGGTGTAACAATACATCATGTAGATGTATATAATGAACAGACTAGGTCTATACTGCTCCTACATGGTGTAACAATGCATCATGTAGATGTATATAATGAACAGACTAGGTCTATACTGCTGCTACATGGTGTAACAATACATCATGTAGATGTATATAATGAACAGACTAGGTCTATACTGCTCCTACATGGTGTAACAATACATCATGTAGATGTATATAATGAACAGACTAGGTCTATACTGGTTCCAAATAATCCATAGTTATATCCAAATAGCTGCGTTTGGTCTTGCGTTCAAGACACTATCCGAAGGGTGAAGCGCCGGCGCGTATCGTGACAAAAAATTTCAAAATATTCCATTACCGTACTTCGAAGCATGTCAAATGCTGTTTAAAATAAATTTATATGCGATTTTTCTCGTAAAATAGCGATAATATTCCGACCGGGTCGACGTTGTTTTTGTTCAAAGACTGAAAATGTAAAATGGACTCTTCACGTGCACACGTGCGCCCGTTTCATTGTTCTCAGATCGACCACTATCCAAATGCGCTACTGTTTTTCAGCCAGGGACTGCAGAGTCATCATTCATAAACAGGTTAAACCGCAGCCGTCGACACAGCAGTTCTTAAAGAGGAAGTAAACATAGACAAATCTATGTTAAAATTGTCAGTCTAGAGCATCAGTGAAAGGGATTTCGAAATGGGAGAAGTTAGGAGCAATTTATATAAGGACGGTATTTGGTATCATGATAAGTTACCAATACTACCTAAGTCAATGTTTAGAGATGCAGCAAGATTGACACATGGGCAGAGCCATGTGTCAACAGGGGGGATAGTAGAGCAGGTTCGGAAACACTTTGTGGCCTATTGGATAACGAACTATTTAAAAAAACATTTTTTATAATAGATAAGTATATTAAATGGGAAGAAGCGGTCCCAACTTACTGGGTGGACACGATTAGGGTAGTTGGTTTACTAGGATCTATCTCTTTAAATAATGGATTACATTTTAGCTGATCAGGTAAACCATATAGAATGCCAGAGTTAGGGAGGCCAGAACAGGTAGACATAGAAGTTGAAGATATACTAACAGAACACATGGTTAACCAAACCCGTATGTCCGAGACTTTGTGTCCAACAGGTGAATTACAGAAGACGATTCACTCAATCCAACCAGGAGACTGGGTGTGGATCCAGTCCCTGAGACGAAAAGAACTGGAAGCAGCCACGGTGGGAGGGCCCATACCAAGTGTTCCTGGTAATAGCCTTCACAGTGAGAATAGCTGAAAGAGCTACCTGGGTTCATATCACACATTGCGGGAGGGTAAGACACACTGACACTGTCGAACAATCACAGAGTTAGGAGAAGAACCGAATACCAATAAGGTTCGGGGGTTACCTCTCTAACGAAGATTCCCTAACCCGCCCAATCCTCACTATGTGCATTCATAGAAGTGAAAGTGTGGGTTGGCCTCTAGCCAGTGATATATTCTCCGGGAGGGGGTGGGGCTTTACAGGGGTACTGGTCAGTCTGAGCTGTCTGATTGTGGGAGCCATATTCCTAATACACCATGAACTACTCGACAAGTCAGAAAGTGGTAACTTGACCCATAGTCTAGAAGATGAGGAGTTTATATGGCCTAGGTACAAAAGGTCACTCGATCTGGATAAAAAGGAAGTGAGATTAGAGTTAGGGAAGGATGTCTCAATAGAGTTCTATGCAGACCAAATGGGGTCCCTAACCTCATGGCAGTCTAGGACTTGGACTTCATGGGGAAGATATCTGTGTAGATCCCGGTGTAACTCATGGAATCAGGTCATAGATAACACAGAGAGAGAAGGCTATGTCAATCCACACACCCAATATAGAAACAGATAGAGTATAGTGAAGGCCAGGGTTTTTGACTGCAATCCAGAGCAAGGGAAGTATTGCTTGAAGATAGGAATGACCATTAAAAGCATAAAGAAAGAGGATTTAGGGTTATGGTATGTTGGCCTTGACCAGACCATTGTCGACACTGCGGTACCATTCCAAGTAGTAGAGGTTAGGACAGGAGATAGTTCTACCGCCAGCCAGAATACCAGTAGTACCCCTGATAAAACGGACATTACCGTGTAGTCATCCAGAGCCAAGGACCGGTGAGGATAGTTCAGACGAAAGATCTTAAGGAAGTGATTGAGGTGGAGACTTGGTTTGGGGATTCCAACCTATGGCTGGAATGGATTCAGTATACAGCTAGATCAGTAGCTAAAGAAGAAGGTTATGCCTGCACAACAGCCAAACTTCAGTTGACAACCATCCCCTTTCTACTCGATGGAATTAATTTACCAAAGGGAATGGCCTGTATGGTAAAGCTGTTCATGAAGGCAAGGGAGCCAGACAGTTGCACTGATCTGCATTATCTGTATCCTATGTGCCCATTAGATCCAGACTTCCCCTTTCACAGTTGCAGGAGGAGACTATTATTGTGTGGCTCGACACAACACACACGGATGGAACGTAGGGGAAGTAAGAACATGCAATAGGACAGAGAATGTTACAACTGACGAGACAATGAGGGACCTGACTGGGTGGTTGAGTTCCGAGGACTTTAGTAAGATAAAAAGGCAGAGAGCGGATGTCTGGTGGTTGTGTGGAGGTATGAAGCTGTGGCCAAACCTGCCTGCAAATTGTACTGGTATTTGTGCATTGGTACAGTTAGGCATGCCCTTCACCCTTATACAACACAAAGACCTAGTGCCAGGTGAAAGAGAGGGGAGGAGTGCTCCGTCAGGGTCCTTTGACGATAGAATTTACATTGATAGCATTGGGGTTCCAAGGGGGGTGCCTGATGAGTTTAAAGCAAGGAATCAGATATGGGCTGGATTGGAATCAAGTCTTTTTTGGTGGTTGACTCTCAATAAAAATGTGGATTGGATAAATTACATTTATTATAACCAACAGCGTTTCATCAACTATACCAGAGAGGCAATTCAAGGGTTAGCAGAACAGACAGCTGCGACCACTTTGATGGTATGGCAGAATAAAATAGCTTTGGATATGCTTCTGGCTGAAAAGGGTGGTGTGTGTGTGATGTTCGGATCTGAATGCTGTACTTTCATCCCTGAGAACACAGCTCCAGATGGATCAGTGACCAAGGCCCTGGCCGGTCTAAACAATTTAGCTCAGGAGTTAGCAGAAAATTCCAGGGTGGACACGGCACTCACGGGATGGTTTGATAGTACGTTCGGAAAATGGAAAAAGGTTGTAATCACTGTTGTGGGCTGCTTTCACCTGTATGACTGTGTTGATATTATGTGGTTGTTGTTTGGTCCCTTGTGTGAGAGGTCTCATTTCCAGGGCTCTGGAGAGATCGATGACGGAGCAGATGGTGAGATACGGACCGATTCCAAGTTCAGACCAGTGGGATGACAAATACCTACCGCCGAGCCTGGTGGAGGATTCATTCAATTACGAGGAGCCCATGTTAGACGAGACCATCTTTAATGTTTAGGAAGACTGTTTCTCTAAATGAAGGTCATAGCAAAAATCCTAATCCGAAGAGTTATGACTGGACATAGGCTTAGAACAGTCATTGATAAGTATGTAATGAAAATACATGTATTCGTTTTCTTTGATCTAGTTTGATTTTGTGTGACATTTCTGAATCCAATAAAAATAGATGTGTTATAGTGTATGTGAAATATTTAGCCAATAGGGTTGATTGTAATGGAAATAATATGATTAAAGGTTTGACTAAATGATTTCACCCTAAAAAAGGTATAACCGAGTGATTATAAGATGAATGTACTAATGTGTGTGTGTCAGAAAAGTTGACCTCTTGGGGCTACCCTAGGTTAGGGAGCGCCACAGCGCATTTTGAAAAAAATTCGTTCCCATTTTCAACGGCCTACTAATCAAACTCAGAAGCTAGGACATGCATATACTTATTATATATGGATAGAAAACACCCTAAAGTTTCTAAAACTGTTTGAATGGTGTCTGTGAGTATAACAGAACTCATATGGCAGTCAAAACCCCGAGACCGATTGAAACAGGAAGTGTAATTCTGAATTGTGGACTCGACTTCATCACTTTGCCTATTAATCAAACCGTGAGCAATGGTTCACTGAGCACTTCCTATTGCTTCCACTAGATGTCCCCAGTCTTTTCACAGTGGTTTGAGCCTTATACAGTCGAAACTCAGTGAATGATACGCGTTGGAAATTGGTCACAGGGGATGAGCCATCACCATTATGACGTCGGCGGCCCTGTCTACCCCCACCTTTGGAAGTGTTTCTAAACACTCTGCAATCGTCCCCGTCAAATCTTATTGGCTCTCTTGGTGTTACAGGCCCTGAAGATTAATGTTTTACAACGTTTGACATGTTTGAACGAACCTAGAGGAGGGGAAAAGTACATTTTCCTAAACTTCTGTCCCGCGCACGTCGGAAGATTTGGAGATAGCCCTAGGACACGCTACCAACAGCAGGCTAATGGAACATGAATTATGGACTTTTTCGACCGAAAATACATCTGTTGTGGACCTGGGATTCTGAGTGCTTTCTGATGAAGACAACTAAAGGTAGGCGATTATTGACAATATTATACAAGATGAGATGTGACATGCGATTGTTCCAAGATGGCGCGGCGCTAGTATTCCAGGCTCATTTTCTGAGTATCGCATCTCCTTTTATCGCAAAGTGTGATTACCCAGTAAAGTTAATTTAAAATCTGGTATGACAGGTGTTCTCAAGAGATATTCATCTATAAATGTTAGATTGACAATATAAATTAAAAAAATTGTTTTCGAATAGTAATAAATGGAATTATGCACTGTTTCCCGGGACGCATTTGAGGGGAAAATAGTTAGTCAACTCAGACGCCGATGTAAAATACTGTTTTTATATATAAATATGACCTTTATTGAACAAAAGAATGCATGCTGTGTGTAACATGATGTCCTAGGTGTGTCATCTGATGAAGTTTGTAAAAGGTTAGTGCTGCATTTAGCTGTCTTCTGGGTTTATGTGACATTATATGCTAGCTTGAAAAATGGGTGTCTGATTATTTCTGGCTTGGTACTCTGCTGACATTATCTAATGTTTTGCTTTCGCTGTAAAGCCTTTTTGAAATCGGACAACGTGGTTAGATTAAGGAGATGTTTATCTTTCAAAGAGTGTATGTTTGAAAAATTTGAATTTTGACATTTATTTGGTTTCAAATTTGCCGCTCTTGAAATGCACCTGCTGTTGATAGGGTGCACCACGGGTGGCACGCTAGCGTCCCACATAGCCCCAAGAGGTTAATGATTTAGCAATGTAAGTAACCAGACAGCAGACAACTTGTGACCACTGTGAAACTGATAACAGGAAGAAGGTCTCCCCACCCAGGGAGGGGAGAAACCTTTAGGCTTGCAGTAGATTATGTAACATGGGGCAGGATATGATAAGCAATGTATGAGATGGAGAAGACTTGTAAATAAGCATTGACAGTGTTAAAGAAGAGGAGGGGCATTTGTAAGGGGTATGACATATGGTATGACCAAATGTCAGGTATAAAAGGCTGTGTACATTGTATGATATTCAGAGCTCTCGTAAATAAACATTCTGACAAATTGTAGCTTGGCTCTCCGTCTGCGTCATTCAACCAGAATTTTACACCCTCTGGGGGGCAGACAGAGTAGTTTGATTGAAGTTCGGTTTATGAACATTGGGAACAGAATTCCCATGACAGAAGGTAGAAACTAAGGCCTGTAGGACCTGCCTTGTTGATAGTGTTGTTAAGAAGGTAGAGCAGGGCTTTATTATGGACAGACTTCTCCCCATCTTAGCTACTGTCGTATCAATATGTTTTGACCATGGCAGTTTACAATCCAGGGTTACTCCAAGCAGTTTAGTCTCCTCAACTTGCTCAATTTCCACATTATTCATTACGAGGTGAACAGGTGAGCAGTACGCGTCTATGAAATGAGAGCATGAACAGTGTGAGGACCGTTAAAACGTCTTAGGGCTAGGGGGCAGTTTTCGGAAGTTCGGAGAGTCTGGCGAGCCCAAAGTAAAATGCCTGTTACTCAGGCCCAGAAGCTATGCATAGAATTGGTAGATTTGGATAGAAAACACTCTGACGTTTCCAAAATTGTTAAAATAATGTCTGTGAGTATAACAGAACAGATATGGCAGGCGAAAACCCGAAGAATATCCGACCAAAACATAAATAGATAAAATCACATGCTCATATTTTGTAAAGCTATTGAAAACTCCTATGTCCGTCAGCCAGATTGCAATTCATAATAGCTTCCACTAGATGTCAACAGTATTTATTCAAGGTTTTGAGGCTTCTATTTTGAAAAATAAATAAATATTTACACTTTCAGTGAGCTGACTGCTTGGGTCAAATCAGTGTTTTTGCGCTTGATGGAGAGTGTGCACACTTGCGAATTTGGCATTCCTATTGAACACAGTACTTCCCGTATGAAATATTGTAGTTTATTAACATTTTAGACAACCTGAGGATGATATAGACAAGTTATTTGACTTGTTTGGACGAAATTTACTGGTAGCTTTTATAACTTCTTTGTCTGCATGTTGAAGGAGTGGATTTATGAAGTCATGGCGCCTGCTAAATAGACTATTTTGGGATATAAAGAAGGACTTTATCGAACAAAACGACCATTCATTGTGTAGCTGGGACCCTTGGGATTGCAAACAGAGGAAGATCTTCAAAGGTAAGTGATTTATTTTATCGCTATTTGGGATTCTGTGACGCCTGTGCTTGTTGGAAAATATGTTATTGTGGGGTGCTGTCCTCAGATAATCGAAAGCTATGCTTTCACCGTAAAGCCTTTTTGAAATCTGACAATGCAGTTCGATTGCCAAGATTCTAAGCTTTTAAATGGTGTATGACACTTGTATTTTCATGAATGTTTAATATATTTCTATTTTGAATTTGGCGCTCTGCAATTTCACCGGATGTTGTCGTAGGTGTTTCGCTAGCGGTCCGCGAGCCCTAAGAGTTATTAAAACCATGTGCCCTGATTTAGTTAAAACTGGTTCCATCAGAGCCCTTACAAAACCTTTTACAACTGATTCATCACTGTCATACCTTATAGGGTCCAGAGTTTTCCTGGTTAGGTCAACAGATAAGGACAAACTCTGGACCCCGGGGCAAAAAAATTGCCCCCCCCCCCCCACTCTGGGACCTATGGTTGCCACCAGTCTGCTTGCCGTTCTCAGTTATCGTCAGGTTCTGTATGTGGATGATCAGGGCTTTATTCAGAAAAAGTTTCTTGGGCTACATTGATTTTCCAAGTGGGCGTTATGTGAATTCCGTGTATATCTTCATGGACAAACTTGTTGTTCTAACCTACGATGGCTCAGCTTCAAGGGAACGTATCTGCTATTTGTATTTCCAGCTGAGTCCCCTCCTGTTCCATGATTTAACAAGTGATGACCACTCCACTACCATTGTCAACTACCTCCTCACATGAACTGGAAGCCACGTCTCATGTGGCCCACTCATCCACTGGCACATTGAATGTTTCCTCTCCAAGCACGGTGAGGGAACCCCTGTTAATTTTCTCTCATTACTTTATGTAGAGTCAATCACAATCACAATCACATTATTACACATCTATGATTTTACTCCTTGCTTGGACTAACTCATTCTGAGCTCTTTTGTCTCACTGTGTAGTGTTTTTGTGTTATTGTCTTCCCAGTCAAATCCTGTCCTGCACTGGTCAAGCTCTGAACACCTCAACTCATGCCTCATACCCTCATTCAATCACTGCTGTGATCCCTTCCCAAAATGGTGTAAGTAGCCCTCTCATTCCTATTCCCCATAATATTGTACTATAAGTGTCTTTATTAAATGCTTTAGGTTAAAATAATTACTCTTTGACGATTTTTGAAACACATTTTGACGTCTCTGTGGGTCTCCCATCCTCCTCAACAACAGAAATGTCTAATACAATTCATCATTAATAATTCTGCAAGTTTTCTGTGTTCAGAAGCCTGATTCTACTCACTGTGGTAGTGTGGAAGTGTTGAGCTGTATTATTTGGCCTGTGGTCCTGTTGTCCCCAGTCCCAGTGGTGAAGATAATGTCTTAATTGAGCTTCTTGTCTGTGACTGAGATACATAATCTGCACATTTAATAAAACGTCAGCTCTCATCTCTCCCAATGTTCTCAGTGTCAAACGATGAAGGCCGGGTAGTTTTTTTCATGATTGCAACCCAGGTCATTTTAGTTGGTTGGCCCTCGCTACATATTCGTCGCCAGACCCACTGGCTCCAGGTCATCTATAAGTCTATGCTAGGTAAAGCTCCGCCTTATCTCAGCTCACTGGTCACGATAACAACACACACTCGTAGCAAGCGCTCCAGCAGGTACATCTCACTGGTCATCCCTAAAGCCAACACCTCTTTTGGCCGCCTTTCCATCCAGTTCTCTGCTGCCAATGACTGGAACGAATTGCAAAAATCGCTGAAGCCGGAGACTTATTGCTCCATCACTAACTTAAAACATCAGCTATCTGAGCAGCTAACCGATCGCTGCAGCTGTACATAGCCCATCTGTAAATAGCCCATCCAATCTACCTACCTCATCCCCATATTGATTTTATTTACTTTGCTGCTCTTTTGCACACCAGTATCTCTACTTACACATCATCATCTGCTCATCTATCACTCCAGTGTTAATCTGATAAATTGTGACTACTTTGCTACTACGGACTATTTATTGCCATACCTCCTCAAGCCATTTGCACACACTGTATGTAGACTTTCTTTTTTCTATTGTGTTGACTGTACACTTGTTTATTCCATGTAACTCTGTGTTATTGTTTGTGTCGCACTGCTTTGCTTTATCTTGGCCAGGTCGCAGTTGTAAATGAGAACTTGTTCTCAACTGGCCTACCTGGTTAAATAAAGGTGAAATAATAAAAATAAAAAGATCCTATATCATAATGAATCAGATTACATGGAGAGATGGGACTGATCCTAGATCATAATGAATCAGATTACATGGAGAGGGGGGACCTGATCCTAGATCATAATGAATCAGATTACATGGAGAGGGGGGACCTGATCCTAGATCATAATGAATCAGATTACATGGAGAGGAGGGACCTGATCCTAGATCATAATGAATCAGATTACATGGAGAGGGGGGACCTGATCCTAGATCATAATGAATCAGATTACATGGAGAGGGGGGACCTGATCCTAGATCATAATGAATCAGATTACATGGAAAGAGGGGGGACCTGATCCTAGATCATAATGAATCAGATTACATGGAGAGGGGGGACCTGATCCTATATCATAATGAATCAGATTACATTGAGAGCCGGATATATACCCTACTATTTTTTTTTATTTAATATGCTATAAACTATTGTTTTTTTTAACAGTTTCATTAATTCATTGTAATTAACTTAATGACATCACCCTGAAGAAGGTACAGTGATGCTGAAACGTTGGTAAATACCCAATAAATGACTGGGAGTTTAAATATGGAGTGTGGGATTCTCTTTATTTTGATAGTTTATAACTCTTATGTAGTTGCCATCTTTTTGTGTTTTCCAGGCAGCCTGGGAAAGAACTGAAAAAACTCACTAAAGAGTCAAGACAGAGACACCAGAAAGACCCAAGAAGACTTGGACGCAGCATCAGAGGACAGAGAGGGATGTTCAGAACTCACTCAGTCTGGTCAGTTGGTGATGGTAGACTTGGAGGCTGCTTACCTGACATGGAGGAAGTCCCCCCTCCTCTCCCCTACCTTCCCTATGCCCCCCCTCCTCTCCCCTACCTTCCCTATACCCCCTCCTCTCCCCTACCTTCCCTAGACCCCCCTCCTCTCCCCTACCTTCCCTATACCCCCCTCCTCTCCCCTACCTTCCCTATACCCCCCTCTCTCCTACCTTCCCTATACCCTCCTCCTCTCCCCTACCTTCCCTATACCCCCTCCTCTCCCCTACCTTCCCTATACCCCCCCCCCCCTCTCCCCTACCTTCCCTATACCCCCCCCCCTCTCCCCTTTACCCCCCCCCCCCCCCCCCCATTATGTTGGACCATCATATTTATTTGTTTGAATCTTGTCTTTGTTTGTGATTAGGTTAAAAGAGAATGACTCCTCAACCCAAGAGGCCCTGGAGCAGCTGTGATCAGGTTAGAAGAGAATCACTCCTCAACCCAAGAAGCCCTGGAGCAGCTGTGATCAGGTTAGAAGAGAATGACTCCTCAACCCAAGAGGCCCTGGAGCAGCTGTGATCAGGTTAGAAGAGAATGACTCCTCAACCCAAGAGGCCTTGGAGCAGCTGTGATCAGGTTAGAAGAGAATGACTCCTCAACCCAAGAGGCCCTGGAGCAGCTGTGATCAGGTTAGAAGAGAATGACTCCTCAACCCGAGGCCCTGGAGCAGCTGTGATCAGGTTAGAAGAGAATGACTCCTCAACCCAAGAGGCCCTGGAGCAGCTGTGATCAGGTTAGAAGAGAATGACTCCTCAACCCAAGAGGCCCTGGAGCCGCTGTGATCAGGTTAGAAGAGAATGACTCCTCAACCCAAGAGGCCCTGGAGCAGCTGTGATCAGGTTAGAAGAGAATCACTCCTCAACCCAAGAGGCCCTGGAGCAGCTGTGATCAGGTTAGAAGAGAATCACTCCTCAACCCAAGAGGCCCTGGAGCAGCTGTGATCAGGTTAGAAGAGAATGACTCCTCAACCCAAGAGGCCCTGGAGCAGCTGTGATCAGGTTAGAAGAGAATGACTCCTCAACCCAAGAGACCCTGGAGCAGCTGTGATCAGGTTAGAAGAGAATGACTCCTCAACCCAAGAGACCCTGGAGCAGCTGTGATCAGGTTAGAAGAGAATGACTCCTCAACCCAAGAGGCCCTGGAGCAGCTGTGATCAGGTTAGAAGAGAATGACTCCTCAACCCAAGAGGCCCTGGAGCAGCTGTGATCAGGTTAGAAGAGAATGACTCCTCAACCCAAGAGGCCCTGGAGCAGCTGTGATCAGGTTAGAAGAGAATGACTCCTCAACCCAAGAGGCCCTGGAGCAGCTGTGATCAGGTTAGAAGAGAATGACTCCTCAACCCAAGAGGCCCTGGAGCAGCTGTGATCAGGTTAGAAGAGAATGACTCCTCAACCCAAGAGGCCCTGGAGCAGCTGTGATCAGGTTAGAAGAGAATGACTCCTCAACCCAAGAGGCCCTGGAGCAGCTGTGATCAGGTTAGAAGAGAATGACTCCTCAACCCAAGAGGCCTTGGAGCAGCTGTGATCAGGTTAGAAGAGAATGACTCCTCAACCCAAGAGGCCCTGGAGCAGCTGTGATCAGGTTAGAAGAGAATGACTCCTCAACCCGAGGCCCTGGAGCAGCTGTGAGAGAGCATCAGTGTGGAAGCATTTGGGGAAATTTAACGAAGGTGTCCTGGAAAAGAGGATTGACTGTTACGTAAAGGGTCAGAGCCACTGAGTGGACAAAATATTAAGGATACCTTCCTAATATTGAGTTACACCTGGTCAGTTTGTCATGGAAAGAAAGGTGTCCTTAATGTTTTGTGTTAATTACTTAATAATTATACATTTATGGATTGTTTTATGTTGCCTATTGTTTTCTCTTTATTCAACCTGCCATCTACCCACCTGGGGACTGAGGGTTATGAGAGAACCCCCACATCACTAGCTTCTCTTTATTCAACCTGCCATCTACCCACCTGGGGACTGAGGGTTATGAGAGAACCCCCACATCACTAGCTTCTCTTTATTCAACCTGCCATCTACCCACCTGGGGACTGAGGGTTATGAGAGAACCCCCACATCACTAGCTTCTCTTTATTCAACCTGCCATCTACCCACCTGGGGACTGAGGGTTATGAGAGAACCCCCACATCACTAGCTTCTCTTTATTCAACCTGCCATCTACCCACCTGGGGACTGAGGGTTATGAGAGAACCCCCACATCACTAGCTTGCATGTTCTGCAGCCTTGTAAAGATGAGGGGATGACTGGGAGGCAGGTTGGCATTTATTGTCATTATTCTTGTTCTGGAGGCAAGTTGGCATTTATTGTCATGAATCTTGCCCTGCAGGCAGGTTGGAATTTATTGTCATGAATCTTGCCCTGGAGGCAGTTCAGCAAAGTTTTCCCTAGCTGGCACAGGCACAAAGTAATACAATCCGATTTTAATCCTAACCTCTCTAGGGTAGGTGGCACCAAATCGTCCCACCTACGTAACAGCCAGTGTAATCCCGTGGCGCGTTATTCAAAAACCTCAAAAATGCAAAAACTTCAATTTCTCAAACATATGACTATTTTACACCATTTTAAAGACAAGACTCTCGTTAATCTAACGACACTGTCCGATTTCAAAAAGGCTTTACAACGAAAGCAAAACATTAGATTATGTCAGCAGAGTACCCAGCCAGAAATAATCAGACACCCATTTTTCAAGCTAGCATATAATGTCACATAAACCCAAACCACAGCTAAATGCAGCACTAACCTTTGATGATCTTCATCAGATGACAACCCTAGGACATTATGTTATACAATACATGCATGTTTTGTTCAATCAAGTTCATATTTATATCAAAAACCAGCTTTTTACATTAGCATGTGACTAGCATTCCCACCGAACACTGCCGGTGAATTTACTAAATTACTCACGATGAACGTTCACAAAAAGCATAACAATCATTTTAAGAATTATAGATACAGAACTCCCCTATGCACTCGATATGTCCGATTTTAAAATAGCTTTTCGGTGAAAGCACATTTTGCAATATTCTCAGTAGGTAGCCCGGCATCACAGGGCTAGCTATTTAGACACCCAGCAAGTTTAGCACTCACCAAAGTCAGCTTTACTATAAGAAAAATGTTATTACCTTTGGTGTTCTTCGTCAGAATGCACTCCCAGGACTTCTACTTCAATAACAAATGTTGGTTTGGTTCAAAATAATCCATAGTTATGTTCAAACAGTGGCGTTTTGTTCGTGCGTTCAAGACACTATCCGAATGGTAAATAAGGGTGACGAGCATGGCGCAATTCGCGACAAAAAAATTCTAAATATTCCATTACCGTACTTCGAAGCATGTCAACCGCTGTTTAAAATCAATTTTTATGCCATTTTTCTCATAAAAAAGCGATAATATTCCGACCGGGAATCTGCGTTTAGGTAAACAGACGAAAGAAAATAAAGCATGGGGTCGACTCGGGCATGCGCCTAAGCCCATAGTACTGATCGGCCACTTGCCAAACGCGATAAAGTGTTTCAGCCAGAGGCTGCCTCGATATCGTTCAGCTTTTTCCCGGGCTCTGAGAGCGTATGGGAGCCGTAGGAAGTGTCACGTTAGAGCAAAGATCCTCAGTCTTCAATAAAAAGAGCCCAGATGAAACACAACTTGTCAGACAGGCCACTTCCTGCTTGAAATCTTCTCAGGTTTTGGCCTGCCATTTGAGTTCTGTTATACTCACAGACACCATTCAAACAGTTTTAGAAACTTTAGGGTGTTTTCTATCCAACGCCAATAATTATATGCATATTCTAGTTACTGGGCAGGAGTAGTAACCAGATTAAATCGGGTACAATTTTTATCCGGCCGTGTCAATACTGCCCCCTAGCCCTAACAGGTTAACCTCAACCCTAACCACACTGCTAATCCTTCCCTTAAATTAAGACCATAAAACAACATTTTCCACAGCCAATTCTGACTTTGCAGCTGACATATCTAGAGGAAATCGCACAGTTCTGCCTCCGGGTCAAGATTCATGACAAACGTCAACATGAGACAGGGAGAAGCAATGTAAAAATCAATAACGAAATTGTTTCCACAATTAACATGCTTTTTCTTGTTTCAAGTATGTTTTATTATGAAAAGTACAATATAACCATGTATACTTGTACAACTATGGAGCGTATGTCCACATATAATTGTACAATTTGTTTTTCCAACATAAAAGACAAGAAATGATCACATTCGTATTTTAACGGTGTTATTGTAAGAGTTTAAATGTTTAAACAGAGGATACATCTAAAACAGGATAAAATCAAGTGCAGTATGTTGTGAGAATGTTACTTTAACGTCGACTCATAACGTCACACTATAACTTCATGGGAGTCTTTTGGAAAGACTGCATGTTGTTTTGGGTGGATTGAGTGACGTCTTCATCAACATTTTGCAGAATATTCCGGTAATATTTTCACCTCTTGTCGGCTGCAGACATTCATAAGGAGTTCCAGTAGTTTATTTGTCATTTGCAGGTATTAAAAGTAATACATACATTGTAATTCCTTGTTGGATCTCTCTCACATACAGGACAGTACATACCAGAGGAGGCTGCTGAGGGGAGGACGGCTCATAATAATGTCTGGAACAGAGTGAATGAAATGGAACACATGGAAACCACGTGTTTGATACCATTCCTCTTATTCCACTCCAGCCATTACAAGCCTGTCCTCCCTAAATAAGGTCCCACCAACCTCCTGTGGTACAAACACAAACAGTAAAATATATCATAAAAAATGCAAAGTGGTAAAAGATCAGAAAATATTACAAGCCTGTCATGTGTGAGTGTCCAGTGTGTGTTTGTCCAGTGTGTGTTTGTGTTTGTCCAGTGTGTGTTTGTGTGTGTGTGTGTGTGTATGTCCAGAGTGTGTGAGTGTCCAGTGTGTGTTTGTCCAGTGTGTGTTTGTGTTTGTCCAGTGTGTGTTTGTGTGTGTGTGTGTGTGTGTGTGTGTGTGTGTGTGTATGTCCAGAGTGTGTGAGTGTCCAGTGTGTGTTTGTCCATTGTGTGTCAGTGTGTGTGTGTGTTCAGTGTGTGTGTCAGTGT